>NC_055682.1:6296905-6519405 GCF_017639745.1 Melanotaenia boesemani | reverse complement strand
TAATGAATTTTTTCTTAGTTTAAAATTTAAGTTCATATTTTAAAACATCCTATTTTTATTTTAAACATATTTTGTTTTTTTTATTTAGATTTATTTATTTACATAAATTATTTAACTTAGACATTATAATTCACATTCATTCTTAAAAGTGACTGGATAGCTCAGTTGGCAGAACATCCATCTCACATGCAGGAGACCAGAGTTCGATTCTCCCAGGATGCAGTCAGCCACGGCCTTTGGGTGCAGTTGAGCTCATGTCGAGTGATTAAAATAACTCCCTGAGCAAGATGGGTCGTGGTTGAGCATCTTGCATGGCAGCTTCTGTGTGAATGGGTGAATGTGATGTTGATCCACTTACCAAATGGATCTTACAGCTGTAATGTTTGGGTGTTTCTCAGATTTTCTTCATTTCTCTGGTAAACGTGTCACTTTTAGTCTGTGTGAATCTATTTCATGCATAGCAGCAAAACTGCTCAAACGCTTTCTTTATCAAATAACAGCGTTTAAAATATGAGAGGAGTACCACTTTTTTAAGCCTTTATTATAGAGATTAATTCATTATATTTCAGCCCAAACTGTGCTCATAGTTTTTGCCTCAGATGAGGCATAATATTTGTTTAGACAAATGAGAGATTTGGAGAGGTGTGAAGGTCACAATACAGCACTCAGGCTTTCTTTAATCCAGATCGAGCCACAACAGAACCCATCAATTAGACTGTAGGAGACAGCAGCGATTATCAGATCACCGCTGTGCGACCTGGAGGCTCCACACTCGCCTCAGCACTCAGATGTTTGGGTTGAAGCCTCCCCACCTATCTTGTCTAACACAGTGTTAGCCTCTCTTTAATAACCAACTGGCCTGAATCCTCTCACACAAGAGAATGGCTCAGTTGTAACAGCAGATAAAAGCTTTTTTTAGCTATTTTACACCAAATGTTAAATGGGCTGTTCAGTTATTTTTGTGGTACTGTGATGGGAAAAAAGTCTCATCATTTTGACTTGGTATAACTATCTGTAGCTGTGTTTACATGGAGCACTTTCTATCTGATTGTACGTCCAGTCAGAATAAAAATGTGCCATACAAACACCCCAGCTTTTCCAACCAGAAAGAATTTACAAGCGAATTTCAGCGAAAACTTGGAAAAATGGTGACAGCTAAGCACAACTGGACTGTGGCTAATACGTTTTTGTTGGAAACGGAAGGAGTTGAGGATAATTTAGCATCTCATCCAGTTACAATGCTGAATCGGGATGGGCATTTTAGGTCATTTGTTCAGCTAGCAAGGCCAATGAAAATCGATTAGTCAGTTATTGATATCATCAAGACATCGTCCGTCCATCCATCCATCCATCCATCCATCCATCCATCCATCCAACCGTCTGTCCATCCAACTGTCCTTCCGTCCATCCGTCCTTCCATCCGTTCGTCCATCCTTCCATCTGTCCGTCCATCCATCCTTCCGTCCGTCCGTCCGTCCTTCCATCCATCCATCTGTACATCCTTCCATCCAACCGTCCATCCTTCCGTCCGTCCAACTGTCCTTCCATCCAACCAACATCCTTCCATCCGTCCGTCCTTCCATCCGTCCATCCATCCTTCCGTCCGTCCATCCTTCCATCCATCCATCCATCTGTACATCCTTCCATCTGTCTGTCCATCCATCCTTCCATCCATCCATCTGTACATCCTTCCATCTGTCCATCCATCCATCCATCCGTCCATCCATCCATCTGTACATCCTTCCATCTGTACGTCCATCCATCTGTACGTCCATCCATCCATCCATCCATTTTCTACCGCTTATCAGGTTGTTTTTCAGAAGAGGAAAACAGAAACCAGGAATGAGGGTTTCAGAGAGATTGACGAGGGCAGAAGTGCATCAGCAAAGTATTACAAAACCATTAAAATGGTAAATGGACTGTACTTATACAGCGCTTTTCCAGTCAGCTCGACCACTCAAAACGCTTTACACTACATCCACACACACTGTCACAGCTCGATAGGCACATTGGGAGGCAATGTCGGTCAAATGTCTTGCCCATGGACACTTTGACATGTAGTCAGGGAAAGCCTGGACTCGATCCACCGACGTTCCAGTTGGAGGAAAACAGCTCCTCTTCCTGAGCTACAGCCGCCCCTTGTTAAATCTACTCTACTTAATCTAGACTAATCTACTCTGATTGGCTCATGGTACGATGGAGCTCTTTAAAGTTCAGTGTTACTGACCTCTGGAGCACGCTGCCTCAACTAAACCTGTGGCTCCTCATTCATGAAGAAGGCTTAGAGTCTCAGCCACTAAATACCTGCCACAGCTTGTCTAAAACTCAGAAAGAAGGGCATAGTGCAGGGTTATTTATTATTTGTAAACTAGCAAATGAAAGTGATTTATTTGGGGGCTCTGTCACAGGAGTCGTGATGGTTTTCTGTTGGTCTTGTAGTAAATCCATTTTCCCAAATAGAGGAAGATGTTTTTTTCCTCAGCATTCAGCAGAATCCTCCAGTGTCAGAGTGGCCTGTGGTCAGTCGATGGGTGAATAAACGACGGCAGCTGTGTCTGTAATGACACGCCTCGTGCTTTCATTCACCCGAGTGCTCGCGTGTCGCCTGGTCCTGAGTCTGCATACATCATGTCTCTCAGCAGAAAGCTGGACGACACTACAGAGAAAAGAGGAAGTGGATGTTCACCGCGGAGAGGGGGGGGGGGGCAGGGGGCACCTGTTGCCTGGAAACCCAGTGGAGTGTGTTTTTTGTAGTGAGGGCACAAAGCATTGATCTTATGATAATGCTGAGTGATGGGAGCTGGTCAATCTACAGCAGGTTATTATGGCAGCTTTCAGGACCTCGTTTGTTTTTGCTGTGGACAGTTTTTTACATCAGAGGTCGTATATTAAGATGTAATCGTGTCTCCAGGTCTGCCTCAAAGAAGTAGAACACTGTTGACAGTTAAGATAAACACATTGTTTACCTTCTGTTCTGCTGTGTGCACGGTGAACGGGGAAGCAAGGCAGAATTGAGTTGGGAGGTTTTATTGGGTGTTATGGCCCAACTCTGCTAAGGGAAGTGAGGCGTAACAGAGAACTGTGGACAGATGTTAAGATGGAATTTATTAGGATTTATTGTCACAAGTGGTGATTAGGAATACACAAATGGTGCTTAGTTAGAAGTGTTGGGGTTAGCGAAGCTGCTTAATGCAAGAAAAGCAATATAGCAGCTATATATAAGCTCAAATCAGCCAGTACAAAAAGGACAGCCAAGAATAACTAAATGAGTGAAAGAAAAGACTGTCCTGCTAAGCTGTAATACACACAGAAAGTGACAACACAAAGTATTATATACAATTACAAACAACAAAAACAGCCCAACATATTCTAACTTTAACTAGAAACTAGCTATAACAGAGCCAAAAGGGCTTTACTTATTACTAAACAACAAAGAAAAGAGGATGATTTACCAGTCAGCAAATGAAAGAGAACTCAAAGTCAGTTTTAACACTGTTGGAAAACACCACTCTTACTAAACAAATTACCACCATCAGACACTCGGGCCCAGTCACCTAAGTTAGCAACCCAAGGGCAGACTGTCGGTGCAAACAGTTGCCAGCGAGTCCACAGCTGCAGCCGGTTTATGTTTCCTGCAACATCGACGATGGGCCAGGCAATTCTCCAACCAGCTGACAGGAAGCGAAGGTGTGGTGAGCAGAGCCAATCCCCACTGGATGACAGCACACAGGTGTTTGCATGCAACATAAGAGAGGCAACATTTGAGAGAGGTTTTGTATAACCAGCCCCCTTCATATTGAGCGGATAAAGCCAAGCCCACAATGGGTAACAGAACGAGGACCAGTTCTTGTTTCACAGAACGTTGGTCATGAACACGTTTCATCTTTGCCTGGGATGTGGCTAGATGAACTATAAAAATATTAAAGATTGGGAAGGAAAAAAAAAGAAATAGGACATGTACACACACTGAGTCCACCTTGCTGGTACCTCACCTTGAACAGCACCAAACAATGTCTTCAGCAGACGGTTACACAGAGGTCTAATTCGACAGACGCGTCTTCACTGAGGCTGGTACGCCACCTCAACGAGGCGGCATCGATGTTCGCTCTGCATTGCCCGTTTTATAAGCTCTGCTACTCCACACTGATCAGGTTTGGATAGGGCTTCATGTGGCAGACCCTCCATGTGAACACTCAGTGGAAGCGTGTAGTGGGAAGGAATGGTAAACATTAAACCAGTCCTCACAAGATGGCGCTCCCGTCCCATCATGCAACCCGGCTTGTAGCACTACTAGTGGCGGAAAATCTCAACATGCGAGCCATCCTTCAGGTAATCGTTTGTTTCATGTGAAATTCTTGTATTTTGTGAAGCCAAACTGAGGTGTTCTTGGCATTTTCCACCAGATGATGAATGGCAGAACTGCAGAGTAATTTCCTGTCTGTTACCTTATCGATTAAATAATAATTTCATGCCTCACAAAGACACCAGGCGACTGAGTCCTTGTAGAGGATTTGGTTTCTTGTTGGCTCATTGTATATTTTTAATATCAGTTATTATGAAGACTTATTATGAAGGTTTGCATTTCAGCTGCATCATTGGACAACCTGGAAAATGACCCAGCTGGGACACTGTAGGCCAAAAAGCTTGTTGATGTGTGAATTGCATTATTGGCAGCTTGTACCGTACCTGGTGTCTGACTGAATATGCATGGGGTTAATGATGGTGCTTCATGAGGAGCTGGAGGTGAAGGGTGTGTGTTTATTTGTGTGTTTGTGTGTAGCTGCTGCCAGGCCTGATGATTCATCCCAGCTCTATTACGTCCAGGAAAGTGCTTCCTTTTGTCTCAGCTTGAAGAGAAAGAGGGGAAAAAAATCATGAGGAGGAAGAGAGCCAGCAGGCCAGAGACGCAGCCTGTCAATAGTGATTATACATGACAGGATGCAATTTCAAACTGCATGCTTGAGTGTCCATGTGTGCTGTTAGTCATCCTCATGTGGGTGTTTGGAGCCGACAAAGACCAACATCACTTCTTTTTTTTTTCTTTTTCTTTTTATCCTTTTTTGTAATTAACCCAAACATTTGATGCCTTTTTGTTTCAGTCATGGACAGAGAGAGCAAAAGGACAAACAGGGGATGGAGAGAAGAAAAGAAAAAGAGAAGGAGGAAGTCCCGAAAAAAAAGAAGAAACTGATGAAAATAGTCCCAAGAAGAAAAAGTCTCTGGATCCTTCATCTAAGCTGTCAGCGTTTGCATTTAACAAAAACTAAACATCTGGTGGACGCTGATCACTGAAAGAATATCTGATGATGTGTATGTTCTGAATGTTCTGCATGTTTTACTGTCAGTAACTGAGCTTTGTTCTGTTTTTACATTTCTAAAAACACTGTACTGTATTTGACCAATTTAATAAATATTAAAGTTTTTGCTTTGTTTCGTTATTTGAATTATTTAATTTTTCATTTATTGTTGAATGTAAACATGCAGCAAATCTCATTAAAAGACAAACCAGCTTTCTGAAAACCCCCCTTTTCCACCAGAACTGCTTTAATTCTTGGCATCATGGATCTGACAAGGTGTTGGAAACATTCCTCCGAGGTTATGCTGCATATTGACGTGACAGCATCACACAGATTTGGCTGCACATCCATGATGAGAATCTCCTATTCCACCACATCCAAAAGCTGCTCTACTGGACTGAGATCTGGTGACTGTGGAGGCCGTTGGAGTCCAGTGAACTCATATTCATGTTCAAGAAAGCAGTTGGAGACGATCTGAGCTTTGTGACATGGTGCATCATCCTGCTGGAAGTAGCATCAGAAGATGCTCCACTGTGTTCATAAAGGGATGGACATGGTCAGTAACAATGTTCAGGTAGGCTGTGGTGGTTAAACCAGGCCACATTGGTACTAAGGGGCCTAAAGAGGGCCAATAAAAGTCCCCCACACAACTACACCAGTAGAAGCCTGAAGCGTTGATCCAAGGCAGGATGGATCCATGTTTTCATGTTTCCACCAAATTCTGAGCCTAGCATCTGAATGTGGAGCTGAAATGGAGACTCATCAGACCAGACAATGTTTTTCCTTCTTGTGTTGTCCAGTGTTGGTGAGTCTGTGTGAATTGTAGCCTCATTTACCTGTTCTTAGCTGACAGGAGGCACCCGGTGTGGTCTTCTCCTGCTGCAGCCCATCTGCTTCAAGGCTGGACGTGTTGTGTGTTATTCTGCAGACCTTGGTTGGAACCAGTGCTTACTGGACTTCCTGTTGTCTTTCAATCATCTCCAACCAGTCTGCCCATTCTCCTCTGACCTCTGACAGCAACAAGACATTCTGGTTCAGACAACTGCTGCTCACTGGATATTTTCTCTTTCTCTGTAAGATAGTAGATCAGCAGTTTCTGAAATATTCAGTCCAACAATCATGCCACATTCAAAGTCACATAAATCCAAATCTTTCTCATTTTGATGCTCAGTTGTAATTTCAGCAAGTCATCCTGACTGTCATTAAACGTACTGAGCTGCTGTCATATGATTGGCTGATTAGTTTTTTGTTTTAACAAGAAATTGAAATGGTGAACATAAAGTGGCTGATGAGCATATTTAACATGCATTCACATGCGATCCAAATAATTATTTTAGTCCAGTAGGATGATGTACATGGTACTTGATCAGCATGAAGTAGGAAACAAGTGTCTGTGGACAAAAAAAAAAAAAAAAAAAGGATGTACACTTTTTCACTTCTAATCTTTTGCATATCAGGACATAATTACTCTTTTTTTCTACCAGGTCTCCAGGAAAAATACACTCCATGATTCTGTAGTCTGTCGAAGCACCTTAATGGTTTTGTGTATGATGTTTTCAGTTTCTCATGAGGTTAGCAGAGAAATCATAACTCACAACATTGCTTCAGTTCATTGACGTTTGCCCCGTTCATTTATCCACATCCCTCCTAAAGGTCCCATCTCAGCATTTCATCCAGTTTTGGGTCAGGACTTTGACTTTCATTGTCCTGACCTCATATCAACCAAGCTTTAGCTCTCAGACAGATGGCCTCACATTTGATTCTAGAATATTTTGCTATACAGATGCAACTTTGCTAACCTGCTGTAAACTGTAGTGTCAAGAAAAGGTTTTATCCTGACAAACCTTCCAAAGCCAAAGTTTGTCTAATTATACTGTTAACATGTTAACTGAGGCCAGCAGAGTAGTTATTTTTTATTATAGGTTTAGTTTCTCTCAGCATCATGCAGTCTGACCTTGAGGGAAACTCAATGAGAAGATTGGCAGCTGTCGAATTACTATAAAGGTGTTTTAAAATTACAACAAAAAGACAAAACGATTCTGCAAAACATACTACACAACGTGCAAGAAACAAACTGTAATGACATGCAAAGATCCTGTTTCCAGGGGCCCACAGCCTCTCATCTGCTCAGAGACAGAGTTGAGTATCCTACATGAACGTGACTACCTTCTACGTCTACGTCTAATGATGGATTCCCTGTAGCCGTCCATCCAGAAATACATGAATCAAAGGGAGCTAGCCCCGCCCCCTCAGTCCTGTCAGCCAATGGGAGCGCTCTCTGGATTATCCTGCTGTTATAAAGCCAAGGGATGCTGAGGCTGCGGGAAGAGTGTCCAATTAGATATTAAACACACTTCAGACCATTAAAACTAACCGCTGGTTGGACAAACTGACCCAACAAGTGCTGAACTCCGGAGGAACAGAAGGAAAAAAGAGGTGATGGAGCACTCTAAACATACAAAGTACAGTTCAAAGGAAAGGAAAGACAGCGGTGACAGCGGCTCCGTCCTCAACGGACACTTTGACGGCTTGGTGAAGCGGCCGGCCGGCGGCCCCGGGCGCAACGCGGCTCAACAGGCGCCGGCAGCAGAGTCCGGGTCGCACCGAGCGGCCACCCCGGTGATGGAGAGCTGGAAAGAGGAGCGCACCAGGAGCGTGGAGGACAACGAGATGAGCCTGCCGTCCCTGGCCGCAGCCTACACCACCATCCTGCGGGGGCTCGGGGAAGACCCTCAGCGACAAGGACTCCTCAAAACCCCCTGGAGAGCCGCCACCGCCATGCAGTTCTTCACCAAGGGCTACCAGGAGAAAATTATCGGTGAGTTTTTTTAAATCCACAAAGCCGCTCAGAGGCGGCTGGGATTTGTCCTGTCTGCAGTCAACAGGTGGCCGGTTTGAAGGGAGGGTGACCCACTCTAAAACTCACTGCAGACCCCTCTGGATGTACAGGAAAGAGTTGATGCACCTGTCTCTTTTTTCTTTTTTTTTTTTAACTTTAATTTGTGTGTTTATGTGTATTAAATTAAAAAATTTTTCTTCTACTACTTGATTGATCAAAGTTATAAGTGCTGCTCTGCAAAGCGGTGCATAGCATGCTGTTAGTCTATGTTAAGATCCCATAAATACAGCAATCACGTTCAGACATATGTTTCTAATCAGTTTGAATTTGACTTTGTATACTGTTACAATAAATAAGTAAATAAAGAATTCATGACTAAAAAAGAAAATGAATTTCTGAAAAGAACTTAATTCTCCATTGTTAAAAGATTTATTTGAAGTCTTCATCAAATCAAAATTATCTTTTTTTTTAGTTTTTTGCTGAGCTGTTTCCCTCCTTTAATTAATTATCAAACTCTAAACTGACATTCCTCTGCTAAAGATCTTTTATTTATCTATTATTCTTCCCAATGCAGACAGAGTTTGAGCTTTATATCTGCTTTCATTGGCAGGAGAGCCTTTTCCCCCAAATCAAACAGTTGTGCAATGCAGTTGTGTGTTTTATTCGCTGCCCTTCCTGCTAAAATCAGAGCTTTTCTGAGATTTAAAGTATTTGCTCTACACTTGAGCATTTCTGTTCCAGATTCCCAGATACTCTTTCTCTACATTTGAGCTGAGGGGAGTGGAGGAGTGTACAGCATCTTTACTTAAGTAAAAGTAGTAATTCTTCAAAGTACATTAACAAATGTTACAAGTGAGTTTTTTTATTTGATAGAAAAAGTTATGCCAATATATATATATATATATATATATATATATATATATATATATGCAAGAATGGACTCCATCAGTGTTGTGAATTTAAGTATTAGCATTAAGCTCTCCATGCAGTCATTGATTCGAGCTCTGTTTCACGTTGACTAGCGGATGGTAACCGATGATTGTGGCTTTTTAGAGAGCAAAGCATTAATTGCCTAATTAGAGCCACTAAACAGTTGATCAGTTTATTTCTCATTTTTTGGAATTCTAGTCATTTTGCTGAAAATCTAAAAGGGGTCAACAATTTATGATCAACTTCATCGTGAGCAGCAACATCTCAAAGAAGGAGATGCTTTCTCTGCATGTCGTCATATGTCTGATGCTTTGGTGACATTTTACTGCTTCATATTGTGCGATCTGATCAGACAGTTCTAATTCTTCACAATGTAAATTACTGCAGACGTGTAAGTAGTTTGAACCTACTGATCCAATCATCCAGTTTTTATACTACAGAGGATCGAGAAAAACAGCATCTTGTGCAGACTGGCATGCACTTTCAGATGCACGTGAGCCGGGTTCTCCACGCTACGACCTCTTGGAGTGGCTGGAATTGGGGATCTGCCCCTTCCAGAGCTCCATCTGGAGGTAGTTTGGCAATAATGGGATGGTTGTGTTTGCTATGAAGCTGTAAAGTGAGGAATGCAGTGGAGAAAATTATGGGGGCACTAGGAGAAAAGTTGATGTTTTGCTTTGTTTTTTTTTTATTCTTACCTTATCTTAAAGCATGGTTACATGTGGATCCTCTGAGATCTGGACAGCAGAAGCTACAGATAATGATGGTATATTATGTGTGTGCTGTCATTCAGGCGAGGTGGTGCTACGTCTGTGTCCTGATTGGCTGTTACAGTTGCCTCCCCTTGACTTGCTGAAAAGCAGAGAACAACCAAAAACATATGTAAGATTAAAAGCTGCTGGGCTTTTTTTTGCAGAGAGTTATAGCCTGTTCAGAAAGGCGTCACACTGTTTGGTCAGTGTTCACATGTTTATGTGCATGGAGGTCACAGGTTCAGCTTTCATCATAACCTGAGCTGCAAAGCCTCTTGTTGTTGAGCACATGATGTGCAGAACTATAGAAAAAAGTTATGCAGAGATTAAACATGACCTCTGATGGGCAGTGGTAGCCCTGTTATGTAAAGATGTCCTCTGTTCAGAGCAGATGATTGGACTGATTATCTGAAAGAGACATGCATCTCATGATGTAATTATTAACACATCCTTAATTTATTATCAGTATTTATTATTTGTCTCAAAGCTGAGAAAAGTGACCAAACAGTTTTCCAAAATGGAAGTTGGATTTTTGCCCCCCCCCCCCCCCCTTTTTTTTTACACAAATAGTAATGGTACTACTACTAATAATCAGTACTATGCATTTAAATCATTTAACCTCCATAAAATTACATAAAAAGTTTGCACTAAATTAAGGAAAAACCTTGAACTATTAGCCCCAAGCTAGAAACACTTGTTGAAAACACAATGAAAACAAACCTTTAACTAAAGCCCAAAATTTAAGATGAAAAACACAGTAACACAGCCTATAGAATAACTGCTACAGTAACCTTGAAATTTTTATGTGAGTAGAAAACCAAGGAAAAAGCAAATAACTGACCATGTATGTAATTTGTACAGGAAACGAAAACTATGCAAGATATCTAAAAATAGTACAATGGATGTAACCCAGAGACTCACTCAAAGCTTATTTATTGGGGAAGATTTGTAATTTATTATTTCCAAAAATATAAGATGAAATACGAATACTAATGAACATTTTGTACAAATATTTGTAGCCTAAATCCTTACAAGGTTGTTCTATAACTGAGTTAATTTAGTTGATATACACACACATGGACAACATTGTTGGTACCCTTCGGTTAAAGAAAAACTCAAAATGGTCAAAGAAATAACTTGAATCTGACAAAAGTAATAAATAAAAATTCTATGAAATTTAACCAATGAAAGTCAGACATTGCTTTTCAACCATGCTTCAACAAAATTATTTTAAAAAACAAACTCATGAAAACAGGCCTGGACAAAAATGATGGTACCCTGAACTTAATATTTTGTTGCACAACCTTTTGAGGCAATCACTGCAATCAAACAATTCCTGTAACTGTCAGTGAGACTTCTGCACCTCTCAGCAGGTATTTTGGCCCACTCCTCATAAGCAAACTGCTCCAGTTGTCTCAGGTTTGAAGGGAGCCTTTTCCAGACGCCATGTTTCAGCTCCTTCCAAAGATGCTCAATAGGATTTAGGTCAGGGCTCATAGAAGGCCACTTTAGAGCCTCCTCCATGTTCCACAGTAGGGACGGTGTTCTTTTCTTGATATGCTTCATTTTTTTGTCTGTAAACATAGAGCTAATGTGTCTTGGCAAAAAGTTCAATTTTTGTCTCATCTGTCCATTGGACATTCTCCCAGAAGCTTTGTGGCTTGTCAACATGTAGTTTGGCTTTTTTAATGATTTGTTTTCAACAATGGTGTCTTTCTTGGTCGTCTCCCATTAAGTCCACTTTGGCTCAAACAATGACGGATGGTGCGATCTGACGCTGATGTTCCTTGAGCTTGAAGTTCACCTTTAAGTTTTTCTGGGCTCTTTTGTTACCGTTCGTATTATCCGTCTCTTTGATTTGTCATCAATTTTCCTCCTGCAGCCACGTCCAGGGAGGTTGGCTACAGTCCCATGGATCTTAAATTTCTGAATAATATGTGCAACTGTAGTCACAGGAACATCAAGCTGCTTGGAGATGGTCTTATAGCCTTTACCTTTAACGTGCTTGTCTATAATTTTCTTTCTAATCTCCTGAGACAACTCTTTCCTTTGCTTCCTCTGCTCCATGTTGAGTGTGGTACACACCATGTCACCAAACAGCACAGTGACTACCTGTAGCCTATATATAGGCCCACTGACTGGTTACAAGATTGTAGACACCTGTGATGCTGATTAGTGGACACACCTTGGATTAACATGTCTCTTTGGTCACATTATTTTCAGTCTTTTCTAGGAGTACCATAATTTTTGTTAAGGCCTGTTTCACGAGTTTATTTTTTAATAATTCTTTTGAAGCATGGTTGAAAAGCAATGTCTGACTTTTATTGGTTATATTTTATAGAATTTTTATTTATTATTACTTTTGTCAGATTCAAGTTTTTTCTGTGACCATTGTGAGTTTTTCTTTCATTAACCGAACTGTACCAACAATTTTGTCCACGTGTGTAAGAGTAAAGTTGCTGCAGTTGACAGTAGAGTACCACCCAACTTCTCCATGTTGAATGTTTTATCAGAAGCAGCACTTCTTCATGTGCCGTATCATCCATCAGTCAATGCCACACAGCTATAAATGATGATTTTTGTTTACTTCCGAGCAGCGGCATGATTGTTCTATTGATTATCCCACTTTGTCTACAATGAAAATAATATCACAATGAACATGCCAAACATCTGTAAGCTATTTAAGATTTTCTCTCTTTGGTCAGTGTTGAAAAAATATGCTGTTGTTTGTTGTTGTTATATATATATATATATATATATATATATATATATATTGCCACTGTTTACAACAATAATGATCGTCCATGCTAACATGAACTAATATTGTGTAAGTTAGCATAAGATCCAACACTTGTTTGGACAGATAATCACCAGCTGTTGGAATTGTTGCCTAGCAACTATGATGCCTTTTATATCCTCTAACAAAAGGTAGCATTTGGCATAAGGGTGTCCCTAGGTCATAGTCAATGAATGTTGTTTAAAGGGGGGGTTAAGTATTTCCAGTTTACTAATATAGTAAACTGGAAATAGAGAAAATCATAAAAATCTGAAAATTTGGGGAGTGTACGGAAAACTTAATGTAAGTCAAGGAATAATAGATGATTGATGTTCACTTTCACTTCATGGTGATGCAGACAACATAAGCCAAAATGCTTCATGCTTCCTATTGACTTAATGTTGATGCTAATATAAATTAAGCAACACATTCTGCCTTCAACGCAACATCTTTTACAGGAATGTCCATGCATTATTCAACAGGACAAGGTACAACCACAATCTGCTCACATTGCAGAGGCATGGCTGTATAAGAAGAAAGTACATGTGCTGCACTGGCCTGCCTGCAGTCTTGACCTGATAGAAATGTGTGGATTTTGAATAAAATTAAAAACAAACAATGCAACAATAACTCCATACTGTTGCACACTTTTAGATGTCTTTGTGGGAAAGACATCTAAAATCAGAAAAACGCACAAAATCAGGAAAAACAGGAAACTGCAACACCAATGGGACAAAATAAAATCAGAAAATGATGTGAAATGTGAGACTCTTGTGCACAATCAATTACCTTTCACACCACATTATATATATTAAGGCTATTTGCAAAAATGAACAAAGAGGCACATTTGATATTAATACTGAGTGCATGCTCAGAAAAAAAATCAGGATTTACAAGAGAAAGGGAGAAGTTATAATATAAAATATGTTCTGTCATTATGAAACAAAACTTACATGTTATAAAGTACATTCAGGCTAAGTCAGGTGGACAGTTTGCTGCCAACATGTGCCCGACTAATTAATGATTACTATTAAAATAACATGATCACCACTATTCAGAAAATTGATGGTTAAATATAAGACAGCACGCACCCCAGTGCGTAAAGATGCACAATGGCTTATCTGTCACTGCTGGAGAATATGGCGCGAGACCCCGTAGTGAGTGGATTTTCGGAGACCAGCATGACTTGCTGACTGGCTCCTGAGCCGGTTCTGACTACCGCGTGCTGTGCTCTGTGATGCTCTCAGACCTCTGTGATGCGTTGGGCCCGGCGTTACAGAGATGCACCAGGAGGAACCACGTCGTGCCAGTCCCTCAGTAAGGGCTGCCAGTACTGGGTTTTCTGGCAACCGGCACCTTCCAGGGGATCCGGCTGACAGGTCGGTGATCACAGCCAAACTTCAGCCATGTTATCCCAGATGTGTGAGACGACATCATTGGTTTGTCACAACGTTACAATAACTTTCCTACACTTCAGGTGGTTAACGAAAGTAACAGTCCCGCAGTACTTTATGGTGTCTTGCAAATGGCTTTCTGAAGAAGTCATCCCAACACCTACCAGTCATTCTAAGTCCCAGCAGAGCGGGACGCAGACTGAAGTCTGGAGGTCTAGAAATAATACAACGCTTATGAAACATGCAATGCATGGATTTCCTTTTATTTATCAATTCTTACACAAAGTTTTTTTTTCTCTCTCTCTGTGTGTGTGTGTGTGTGTGTGTGTGTGTGTGTTGTCCCAATTTCTGTCTTTATTTCCCACAACTTCTTGGCCACCTCGTTAATAGCATTGATTGTGCCCCTCTGCACCTGCAGGACTTCCTCTGGACATGTCTGCTGCGGTGCTGTGTGGCGTCTCTGGCTTCACCCTCTCCAACCACAGCTGCAGCGGCATCACAGTCATTTAGCAGACGTTTTTCTCCAAAGCGACTTATCGTGGGCTGTAGCGTTAAGGGTCTTGCTTAAGACCCCAACTGGAAGGTGTTAATATTCACCCCTTTGGGATTCAAACTTTGGGCTCCCGCATGGGAGACAGATGCCCTGCCAACTGAGATTTCCACCCGCACCATCCGATGTCTCTGGCGTGTCTTGCCCTTTGACATGGCGTTGACACATTTGCCACCTGCTCCCACTATTCTGCCTTTATGATACTAGTAATGCCCATGCTGCCTCAACCAGATAACACCTTTTTACGTTTTTCAACGTGGTCCATCAGGAGCTCAGTCTCTCATTCCCAAAAATATCTGCTTCTTCCTTTTTTTCCCCTCCTGAGACATCATAGAAATTATATGAATATTTATTATAGGCGTTCACTTGACCTTTTAAAGCCACCATAAGTGCGGGGAAAAGCGCCCTCACATGCCCAACTTTAGAGTTGATTCTGATTTATTAACGGAAACAGGCATGGGACATGGGTGCACACGCTTTTATAAATCTAAAAGTTTTTGTGCACAGCATTTCCTTTTTTCCCTACATACGACACCTGTAGTCTGCTATACGCACAGTTTTATAAATGAGGTCCCAGGTCAGATTCAAACCTGCTGCAGGACTCTTGGCTCTTTAAGTGGCTGAGGAGAGTTCAGAAAGATCCTGAATCGATGTTCAGGCTCATTGCTCTGATGTAAATAAATTTAGAAGCAACCAGACAAATCCATGATTATGTTACAGAATTGATAAGAATCTGCGTTGTCATTTAAAGTGCCTGAAAACGTTGTGCAGCTCTGCATGTGTGAGATGGAGCAATGAATGTGCTGCTTGTTTGTTCAGTCACTTCGCTGTTTCCTTTTCCATTCAGAGCGTGTTAACATGTATGTTTGTGATACTTATTCACACACACACTGAACATGAGCTCTGACGTTGAGTAACGCTGTCATTACCTGATAACTGCTTTGTCTTTCTGCCACCCAAATCATCCAAGCCGACCACTGCCCTCGCCATTTCTTCTTCAGCTAATTAATGTTGACTTAACATTATTTTCCCTTACTGTGTGCTTGTTTGTGGTGGATTAAGAAACCGTAATAAGAAGGTGGGCAGGGTAGGAGGATTGTATTACACATTAATGTTACTAAAGGATTATTCTAGAGGTGATCATTTCAGTAACTTGGATGATATTTTAAAATCTCAGGACATTTCGACAGCCAAGATTTGACCAGTGATCCAGTTTTCATCAATTAAATCAGTCGTATTATGGCTATGATTATCCCCCCCTGCCCATTGCTAATAAATAATAATAATCTAAAAAGAATAAAGAGACAGAACTTGCCTGAGAGTCACCATATTTTTTTATTTCTCAATGTAATGTTTTCTGCTGCAGAAGTTTGGTTTAAAGTTTGTTAAAGTTCTCTCTTCTAGTCAGATTTTTTTAATGCCTTTACTGCATTCCCACACTATTAAATTGATTAAATTGGCAATAATGTTATTAGCAGCCACAAAGTCCTGCTTGAAGTGTGAGCTTGGTCTTGATTATAATGCTTTGAAACTAGATTACCACTTTGTGACTGTGTCATCCTGAAGGCAAGCTGAAAACCAAAGTGTGTTTATGAGCTGTAGATTGACAATCATCAGATCTCCTCTCGTCTGCAGGAGCTAAAGATGTTTACAAGTGAAAGTTAGAATATTTCTGCAAGAACCATGTGAAGGGAACTCGGGGGATGAGGACTGAACATCTATGTAACCATAAGAAAACCACTAATCAGTGAGGTTAACCAGAGAAAAGAGAGATCAATTCAAGAGAGCATAAAGACTGGACTCTGGGGCAATGGAAGAAGGTCATGTGGTCTAATGAGTCCAGATTTACCCTGTTCCAGAGTGATGGGAGCATCAGGGTAAGAAAAGAGGAGGATGAAGTGATGCAGCCATCATGTCTAGTGCCTACTGTACGAGCCTGTGGGGGCATTATATGATCTGGGGTTGCTGCAGTTGTTCAGGTCTAGGTTCAGGTTTAGGTTCAGGTCTCGTGTGTTCAATGAGATCAGCCAACTACCTAAATATACTGAATGAGCAGGTTATTCCATCAATGGATTTTTTCTTCCCTAATGACATGGGCACAATCCAAGATGACAATACCAGGATTAACTGGGCTCAGGTTGTGGAAGAGTGGTTCAGGGACTTGTGAAAAAATCCACAACAAATGCTGCTGTAAACAAAACTGAAGGCAGTCCAACCAAATATTAGTGTGTGACTTTTTCTTTGGATGGACAGTGTATGATCAAGCCACAAACTGTGTTTCCACTTAAGTTTCAAACAAATTTTAAGTATTAAAATAAAATGAATAAATAAATAAATAAAGATGGGGTCTTTGCCATGTATGGAGGAATACAGAGACACATCTTCAGGATGATTCCATTCATTATGATGTGAATTTCAGAGTTTTGGCATGTTCATTCCCTGCAGGCAGCCACAGCTGATGTTGACATGTTCACCATTCACAGAAGCAATCTCCATCTCTCATCTATTTGGGTCAAATATTTTTAAAAGAAGATATAAAAAACATTGAGTGTAAAACTTTCATCAACATTTAACTTCAGAACATGCATTCAAAAACCACACAGATGCAACAAATCTGAACTTTCCACAGATGATCTGATCCTCTTCTGCTCCTACAATGAGTCATTTCTTTAGGAAAGATCTTGACATATATTGTGCAAATGACAAATATTTTCATTAATATAAATTAATGCAGTAAATTACTGTGTGTTTTACATTCTCAATGATCAGACTTGTTTTTGGCATTTGGACTGGCGTTAAGTAGCCTTTCAAGCCTCATGTGGATGTTATGTTGTAAAACCCATCAGTGCTTTTACTTTTAGTAGTTTCAAAGCTGACAAAACCTTCATAAAACTTTTTTTTTTTCTTTAATGAATCAGTCATCAGATTTTACCTTGTCAGCTGGCACCAAATCAGTTTTATTGAAGAGACAGAACAACAGATAATGGTTGAGGAAACGATGGCTTGGTTGTATATGGACTCTTTTGTGAATCTGATTTGCTGCTTAGCATTATAAGAAAAGCAAGTTTTTACCTCCTGCTTCTAAGGTACAATGAAAGCAACATGACAGCTTGATGTTGGGTGGAGATAAAGATGTGGAAGCTGGACATTTCTATTCTGAGCTGGGGGTGTGATGTAGAAAAATAACTGCAAATCTGAAGATCTTGTGGGTAAGATATTTTCAGATATGTAGCCTCAGTCAAAGTGGCAGGATTGTGGTTTAAATGTATGCTCTGATTAACAGAAAACTGATTTTTCTATCATTTATTTCCTTCAAAGTTCTCTGATGCATCAGTGTTCTTTTTTTTATTTTCCTCAACATTTTCCTGCTTCTTCATTTGCTTGTTGGTATTCAGTAAAAGTTCACTTCTCTTCATTAAGCGTGTACTGCATCATTATATGAGTGATATAAATTTAATCTGAATGGAAAAAAATTTAAATCATGAGTCAAGACACATTCTGCCAGTGTTAATGAAACATAAGATCTTAAAGCTGTCTCACCTCCAGGTAAACTCCTAATTATTAATGTGATAAACCAGATGTCAAGAAGTCTTTAAGATTTAGAGAGAAAAAAATCCCTCATGATGAAGGATCACTTAAACTGCAACAATAGTCAAATAGGCATGAAGGCATAAAATAAAACGTTAATCAGATATTACCTCCAGTCCTGTTTACACAAAGTCTAAAAGTAAGCAGCAGAAACTGTAGCAACAAGTTATTTGTTCTGTTTGTCTGACCTCAACCCTCCTGGTTCCCTCCCCTCCAACAGATAGCCAGTCAGGAAATTAAAAGAAAGCCACCATGAGAGCGAGAGGCGTTCGCGTCGTCACAAACAGATAAAGCAGTTTATTGAACTCCAGCTACCAAAAAATGCAATAAAACAACAGCGAGAAGGAAGAAGCAGAGCTATAATTAGACAGCAGTGTTTGTCGGAGAGAAACACAGGAGTCCATGATAAAGAGCTGAATGGTTGAGGTGAAGCTGACGTCCTCCTGCACGCCTGTTTGGTTTCCGTTTTGTCCATCCTCCAATGTAAACACACTAATATGGGACAGTTTCTCAAACAGAAAAAAGCTTTGACACAAAGTCAGGCACCTAAATTTGCAGTAAATCATTACACAAGCTTTAAAGACAGATAAAAACACTTTTGTTAAATGAATTCAAAGAGTTTTTAAAGTACATTTCTTCCATTTTACTTGTTTTTAGTTGCAGTTGTGTTTTTGTTTCACTGCCTTTTTCTTCTTCCGCAGACGTGTTGAATGATGCCATCTTCGATGAGGACCATGATGAGATGGTGATCGTCAAAGACATCGATATGTTCTCCATGTGTGAACACCACCTGGTGCCCATCTTTGGCAGGGTGAGAGGACTGCAGACACACAAACACAAAGAAAAACTATTAGATGAGTTATTGTTACTGTAACTTCATGTTAGAATTGGCAGATATGTACATTAAGTGGACCACTGACTGGTACAAAAAATTGTACAATTCTAGTCAAATATTTGGACCCTCATACCTAATAAAAGTTACTGATACTGTACATATTGCACCACAATTTACCATTTTCCATTGGTGTACCATCCTCCCAAACAATCTCACAGCCTTAGCAACACCCCATACACTTAGCACGACCACAGCTCAGGTTGCTGACCAACCCAGATCCAAACTTCTGCAGAACGCCTCAGTACAAAAGCTGTTGCCAGCGTCCCAGTAGCAGACACCTCAGGACATCACCTGAGGTCCAAACCAGGTCAAAACTGTTTAGATGGATTGAGGGCAACATCAGGAAGGTGTGTGGTCGGCCCTATGAAAATACAATGTAGTAGCAAACAGCAAAAGCAAAAGATTAAGGGAAAAATGTTTTTTAATATTGGTTGATATTTTTAAGCTAATGGCTAACTTCCTGTTAGATCCATAAACAAATAAATAGGCCACACAAGCGTCTTCCATGAGATGTTGGCAGAATCTTCAGTCAGACAAAATGGTGGTTAAAAAAAAGGGAAAATTTATTATAAAAAAAAAAAAATAAATAAAAACTGGCTGGAGATGGTGTGGGGGATATTTTCTTGGCACGCTTTGGCCCCTTCGTACCAATGTGGCCTGGTTTAACCACCACCATGTCCATCCCTTTATGACCACAGTGGAGCATCTTCTGATGCTACTTCCAGCAGGATAATGCACCAGGTCACATAGCTCAGATCATCTCTAACTGCTTTCTGGAACATGACAATGAGTTCACTGGACTCCAACGGCCTCCACAGTCACCAGATCGCCGTCCAACAGAGCAGCTTTGGGATGTGGTGGAACAGGAGATTCTGATCATGGATGCAGCCGACAAACCTGCAGCAACTGTGTGATGCTGTCATTTCAATATGGAGAAAACCTCTGAGGAATGTTTCCAACACCTTGTTGAATCCATGACACCAAGCATTAAGGTGGTTCTGAAGGAAAAAGTGGCCAGTATTATTATTATTATTATTATTATTATTATTATTTAATTTTGATAAAAAGAGCTCAAATATCTCTCAGATGAAATTGCCCTTCTTCTGGTGTACACACTTTTGGTGCTTTTACATGGTCTAAACTACGTTAAAGTAGGAACTTAACACCAGAAAATTCCTAAAATTACAAATCTACTACATGAATATTGGTAAAAAAAATTAATAAATAAATAAAATGAAAGAGAGAGAGAACCTAAGAACCTACAGAAATCGCAGAACAAACTGTCAGTGAAGGGCTTGTTTATCACACCTACGTTTTAATACAGTGGAGAAATAACAGCCTGCTATAGCTAATATCAGTATTAATTTTCTGCTAATGTGTTTAACCAGTCACCTAGAAATTTTGTAACAGAAGGTTTCTTTCATAGAGTAGCTACTCTGAAGCAGAAGCTTTTAAGTGGATATTTGTTTATTAACTATCAGCTGTAGTTCCTGCAGTGTACAAGAAAAAAAAACAGTAGTTTCTCCTGTAGTTAAAGGTTCCTGTGGTTGAAAAGCAGCTATACATGGGCGGAGCTAGAGTGTGATCAGTGTGGTGCTGGTCAACTCTGAAATGTGATTGGACACCCCAGGTATCCTTCAGGTGATTGACAGGTCACTGTAGGAGGAGGACAAAAAAATCTGTCCAGAAAAGCTTGAAACACCAGTATCACTACACCAGTTTGAAATTTCAGTAAATCTTGAAGTGGTTACCTGTCATCCTTTAGAAATATTGACATATGGCTGCATATTTTATCCCTGTGCAAGTACATGGTTTTGTTTGTGTGTGTGGGAGTGTGCATATGATTGTGTGTGAAAGAGACTGGTGTGTGTTTTTAAATTGCTATTATATACTCTGCTGTGTGAAGGCTTTTAAAATCTTGTTTTTCATATGTATACCTTGTTTTTTATTATAGAAAACACTTTGTGTTATTTTATGGCTGAAAAGCGCTTTATAAATACAATTTGATTTGATTTGATTTGATTTGAAGAATCCAGTCCAACAAACTGCTAGTAGAAGCCGCCATCCCCGCTTCTATCACACCAAACTCTATTACACCCCAAAACAGCCACAAAGTTGAAGCCACAAAGGATTGATTAATGAAAACATCAATTCCTTGCAGCTAAGCCAGCCGTATATAGATTTTAAAAATAACAAAGGTACACAGAATCTTGTTACAAACATAGAAACATGTGAGCAGATGTGTATCTTAAAAACCCTTCCTCCGTTTTTTCTGGAGGCCGCTGGTCTGAGCAGCAGAGAACATGAGAAGCAATCAGATTAGTTGAGATCTGCTTATCTGCAGCCTGCTCTCTGCTCCATTCACATCATTACTCTCTAAAGCCCAACCAGCCTCCTCCTCCCTCTTTCTGCCTCTTCTGTCTCTGCTTCCATCCCTCCATCTTCACTTGCAGGTGCATGTCGTTTAACACAATAGACGGCAGCAGCTGATGTTTTTCCAACGCTGTAAATGGGCTCTGATGACAGCAGTGAATCACGCAAACACTTACCGCACCTCTTGTGTCATGTTTGCTCCTGTTCCTAGATGTCCTTCCTTCCTCCCCCTCGTCCTCATCAGCAACGTCTCGTCCCAGCTGTCTGTTTCGTGTATGATGTCGGTCAGATGATGTGCAGGTAGCTGCTGCCTGTTTGTTGAGCTGTTTCAGTGCCTGCTACATAAGAGCACTTTATTGCAGGCTGTCAAATCAATGGATTTGAGAACCTTTGTGAAGAGCAAAAACTTGGAAAAAAATAAAATCTGTCACTTGGTCTCATATTCAACCATCATAACATCTTCATTGTGATCCATTTATGGCATAAGATGTCATAAGATCAAAGTTTAAACAGAGAGAATAAAACAGTTTTTAATAGTACGTTCAACTAAACTTGATTTACATTTTACAAAGTGAATTAAAACACAAGCTGCACCTTGATTTGTCATAGCTTTCTTAATTGGTTTTAAATGGCCATTAAGTGCCAGGATGAAAAAAACTTAATGAACTAATGTTAAATAAAGTCTTGTTCCCATTAAAGGAAAGACAAAGAAAAAGGACAGAAAAAAGAAAACAAAAACTAATTCATTGTCATTCATTTCCGTTATATCCGAGAACTGATCTAAATAGCCGACATTAGCTAGTTTTATTTAAATGGTTAATTGGGGGAAATCTGCCTGAAATCTGCTTTTAATTGACTATGAAAACGTTCAAACATTTTTTAAAATGAATCGACTATGCTTCACACATCTACTGCATTTACGGAAAAGGTGGGTGGGGCAAGTTGGAGCGTTATGTTTACAAGAAGTTGTGGAAAATTGGGCCTTATAATGCCTATTAGAGTGTTAGGACATATATGATTTCAAAGCATATGTGAAAGTCTGAGTTCTGGGGAGCCCTTGGCCCAGTTCAAGCCCTGGTGTTAACACAATGCCAAGGAGGAAAGACATCAGGGGTGATCATAGTCAAGCAAATGCTGATGTCCGTCAATCTGGGAAGTGTTATAAGGACATTTCTAGATCATTTGGTGTCCACTGTTTTACAGTGAGAAAGATTGTTCTAAAATGGAAAGTTTCAAGACAGCTGCCATTGTCTGTAGGAGTAGATGCCCCTGCAAGATCAGCCCAAGGTCAGACTGTGCAATTTTTAAAAAACTAGAAAAAAAATAAATAAATACAAGAGTTCAATCTAAGAATCTCCAGGCCTCATAGCCTAGCATGTTAAAGTAGCACTTTGTAACTTTCTGACCTTAAAATAATTTTAACAGTACAGTGAAGTATGCATCCCCAAGCTGAGAAACTGCAATTCACAATTTTTTTACAGGACACTGCATCAGTTTACAGCAGCACTGAGCTTTATTACACCATGGGACACGCTAGCAACTGGATATCAATGCACTGGCTGTTTTGAGCATGCACCATGGCAAAGAAACCCAAGAAGGAAGAAATGAGGGAAAGAAAGAAAGTGACAGAGCAAATGAGTCAATGTCAGACTGAGCGCTTAGAGAAGAGGCAGGATTCAAGATGGAAGCAAAATTAAGCTGGATTTATACTCATGCGGCGTCTGCATAAGGTCGGTTACGGTGTAGCTGATGCTGGTGAAGTGTGCTCTCACACTCGAGCATAAGGGGTATGCATCATTTTGGTGTCGTGTTGCAGTTTCTCTTCCTAATCTGAAGGTGCCAGTAGGAGTGGTAGCAGCTGCTAAACTCAACAGGTCGGGCTTCTTTGGATGGCTCACTTCAGTTCCGGTAGGTATTTCCTGTTTTAAAACAACAATGGCGTCCAACATTGTGCCGTTTCTTCATGAGACTGTGGAAGCAAAAGAAGAAATAATTCGATCAGCTTCTCATCAACTTGATCCATTGGGTGTTGTTTTTAAAAATGGCGGTTACCACAAAAAATCAGAGAGAGAGAGATCCCAAAATCCTTAAACACATAATCCCAAACTGACCAATCACAAGGGAGTACTTCCATGTAACCGTCTGCGTAGCAGGGGTGCACGTCACGTCTGGAAGAGGTGCACGTCGAGCCT
The DNA here is from genome assembly GCF_017639745.1 of Melanotaenia boesemani. Lineage (NCBI taxonomy): Eukaryota > Metazoa > Chordata > Actinopteri > Atheriniformes > Melanotaeniidae > Melanotaenia > Melanotaenia boesemani. The sequence continues at coordinate 6,495,819 of NC_055682.1, read as the reverse complement.
CTGCAGACCTACTCCGGATATCGCTTATGGCGGTGATGCCGTAACCAACATTACACGCATGTATAAATCCAGCTGTAGTGTTTGTTAATCTGCCAAAGGTTCATCTACTTTAAATGTTAAAAATCCTGACAGTACAAAAGGGTTACTGGAGAATCTTCTTCTCTCTAAAAAGAACATGGCAGTATGGCTTAGGTTTGCAAAGCTGCATATGAACAAACCACAAGACAGACTAAAGCAAAATGGAGATGTTTGGTCATAATACTCAGCAGCATGGGGAGAAAATTAAACAGAATATCAACACCTCATACCAACAGTTAGGCAGAGGGAAGATGATTCTTTTCTGCATCCACAGGACTGGACACCTTGCAGCCATTGAGTGGATCATAAACTCCTCTGAATACCAAAGTATTCTAGAGTCAGATGTGAGGCCATCTGTCTGACAACTAAAGCTTGGCTGAAACTGACTCGTGTGACAGGACAATGATCCCAAACACAGCAGCAGGTCTACAACAGAGTGGCTGAAAAGAAAAGAATCAAGGTGTTGACATGGTCCAGTCAAAGTCAGATCTGACTCTGACTGAAATGCAGTGATGGGACCTTCAGAGAGCTGTGCATATATAAATGTTGTAAACTTCAGGATCTTGGTAAACCTAAAATTCTTTCATTCAGACTGACAACATCATACAAGAAACCAGTACTTCAAGTTATTACTGCTAAAGTTAGTTCTGCAAGCTCCTGAATTATGGAGATTTACGTAGTTTTCCATACACTGTTTCTTCAGTTTTTTTCTTTAATTATGCTCTGACACAAAAATAATCAGGGTAAGAGGATTTATATTCAAATGAGTATTTTATATTCTCGTGGCAGCAAGTCCTTTAAATGAAATGATCATAAATCAAGTCATCCTGTAAAGTAACTCGACACAAAGTTGGAGGGAAATACGACTTACGAGTATTTCCACATCACAGCTGATATCATTCTGAAGTTTTTCCTTTAAGAAGTCACAAAATCCTCAAAAGGAGGAAGAAGGGGTGGTTGGATGGTGCTGTAAAGTTCAGAGTTTTCAGTCATTCATGCAGACAAACAGATAATATGCTGGAGAAGAGATTAAATGTGGCAAAAATGGATAAAAAAAAGGCTCCCTAGTCTCTCGCAGCATGTCAGTAAGTACGACTAACGTGAGCAGATAAGTGAAGCAGCAGTGAGCTTGTTTGATGTTGGTATATCAGGCCGACACAGTAGAGAGAGAGCAATAGAAGGAAGTGAAAGAAAGGAGAAGAAGAGATCTTTGCACGCTTGTTGCTGCTGCCCTTTCTCTCCTCTTGTCAACAAATTGCGGCTGACATTTGAGTGGAGCGTTTATGTTGGTGTGTTTGTGTGTACGAGGAACGCTGCCTCTGGCCATCCACAGCAGTGATTCTCCAGCCATCGCGTCCTCGTCTCATCCTGTCCACCTTCAATGCTCCCCTAAATGTGTGATGATCTTACACTAGCTTTTTTTCCATTTTCTGAATATGTTGAGACTTCTTATTGTTGAAAGAGATTCATTCTGATGTAGAGAATTAACCTGCAAGAACTGCAGCCTTTTTTCCAATTTTTAGCTTTAAATTTCTCTCTTGATATCTAAGTAAGTAAAAGATAAGACAACAGAGAGAATTTTTCCCACCTTGCATTCATTCCTACCTCAGGCAGTGAGACTCGTGAGCATTATAGCTGAGCTGGGATCAGTAACAGCTCAATTTATGAGTCACATTGTTAACTGAATTATTCTCTGTGTGCAGGTTCACATCGGTTACCTCCCCAACAAGCGAGTTCTGGGCCTCAGCAAGCTGGCCAGGTGAGTAAATTTACTCTAATATGATAGAGTCTCTGCATGTGTGTGTGTACAGTATGTATTTAAGCTGATTATTAAATGTGTGTGCGATCCCAATGACCCCAATACCCTCAGGCTTACTGTACTAACACGCCTTACTAATACAGTACTGGACGTACACGCTAATACCGATGACAACAGTTAAATTAATCAGATTTTTGTCCATAAAAGCTTTAAAAATTTTGGATTCTATCTTATTTGGTGTGAGATTAAATGAAAAATACAGATGATAGTAAAAAGAAACCAGATGCAGGCCCCTTAGTACCAACGTGGCCTGGTTTAACCACCAAAGCCTACCTGAGTATTGTTGCTGACCATGTCCACCCCTTTATGACCACAGTGTAGGATCTTCTGATGCTACTTCTAGCAGGATAATGCACCATGTCACAAAGCTCAGATCATCTCCAGGTGCTTTCTAGAACATGATGATGAGTTCACTGGACTCCAACAGTCATCAGATCTGCAGCCTTAGTTATTGTTTCTGATTGGCTGAAGAAAATCATGTCTACATATAAATATAAACAAAACTGTGTATGTTTTTTCTCAGAAACCCACAACGACACAGCAAGCTGATGTTTTTATCAAAGGAGAAATGCTGTTGGCTGTATATGATTTTCAATACCTTGGAATTATTTTAGACTCCAATTTAACCTTCAAAAAGGAGGTAAAAGGGGTTGTAGATACTATTAAATTTAACCTGGTTAATTTAAAAAAACATCAGACCATATTTAACAGCAGAGGCAGCTAACCTCTTCATGCGTGCCATGATCCTTTCCCACATATCCTACTGCTTTACAAGTATGTCTCAAGCAAACTCTTAACAGATGCTGAAGGCACTGGATCAAAAACCCATCACTTACCATCACTGCCATATTGTAACAATATATAATTTACTTAATTATGATAATCTTTTACATTTTTTAGATGCCTGTCTTATTTTTAAGATATTACATGAGCTTGCATCCCTCCACACTCCATGAGTTTGCAAAGCAGGATAGCAGCAGTGGGGCGACTAAGGCAACCATCAGAGGAGACTGTGTTGTACAGTACAGACAAAGTAAATTTGGGCAAACAGTTTTCTCAGAAAGAGCCACAAACTACTGGGGTAGTCTCTCCAGTTAATTAAGAGAAAGCACCAGCTATCCAATATTTAATACTAACTTCAGAAATGGGTTTAAAGTCATTAAACTTGCACTCATGAATAACAAGCCTATCATATCTTTTGTTATACATTAATATACTTGTTTGATATCACCACAAATTTTATCATTATTAATATTATTATTATCATTATTATTATTATTATTATTATTATTAGTAGTAGTGTAATGTATTTACTGTATATTGTTATGTTGACCTACCAAGGGACTAGATGACTCCAGCATGTTTACATTTTAAAATCAAATTGAAATTTTGATTAATGTGCATTGTTTCTTTTAAATAAACTCAATAAATAAATAAATCTCAGTCCAGTAGAGCACTTTGGGATGTGATTATTCTCATCATGGATGTGCAGCTGACAAATCCTCTCCAAGACAGTCTGCAGCAGCTGTGTGACGCTATCTTGTCAATATGGAGCAAAATCTCTGAGGAATGTTTCCAACACCTTGTACCATCTAGGACGCCAAGAATTAAGGCAGGAATGAAGATAAAAGGAGTCCAACCCTACTCTAGCAAGGTGGACTTGATAAAGTGGCTGTGTATGTATCAGTGCCCCACAAATCAGCACAAATTGATAAACAAAAAAAAAAACATTACAAATCTGTCATAAATTAAAGAACAGTTATCTGTGATGAGTTGTCCAGATGTTTTTAAGAGGAGGGTTTGGCTTTGATCTGTTCAAATCAGAGATTGATGTCGTTTCAGCTAAAAACTAATCGAGTCCTGCAACCACCGGACTATAATTCACATTTCATCCGTATAATGGATGGATTGGACAGTTATTGTATAGTTTAATGATAATTTTCAGTCCTGAAGTTCCAGTCAGATTTTAGCTGCAGTGCTCATTATTATCTTGCTGCATGGAGTCTTGACTGTCATCCCGCTTCCCGTTTGGTCTTGTGACATTTTCTTGGAGGTGAATGAGGTCGAGTTTGTCTAAAGTACTTGTCCTCACATTGGAGCTGCAGGTTGAAAGTAAAGATCAGGTTGTTTCTGCTGATCAGCAGGACTTCTGATGGCTTGAGGGGTTTTTCCAACATGGAGCTGGGCCTATTGTGAGAATGTGAATGACTCGAGTCTATTAGACATGAACTAACATTTAAAAAGATGCTAGAGCTTAGATTGTCACTGAATCTTTTGTATAATTATTCCCCATGTATCTAAAAGGTTATTATTTTTTGTCTTGTTAACCGTTTTGAGTTTAAATGGAAGCATATTATTATTATGAAATTGGTTTCTAGTGTAGGGTGGCAACATTAAACTGTTTGTGGCCAGAAATGTGCAGTTTGTCTTCCGGTTGAGACTCAGCAGCTCTGAGTGAAGTGTGGTGGCAGGAAAAACCTCAGTGGTTTGAAGCATCTCTGCTAAACAACAGATTTGACTGCTAGAGGAAAAAATCAGTTTTTGTTCATGCAGGCAAAACAACTGAACTACAAGGTCCTATGGCTTATAAAACTGGATACCAGGGCTCTTCAACTCCAGCCCTCAAAGGCCACATATTGCATGTTTCACTGCTTCAACCCACCTGATTCAAATTAATGGGTCATTGTGCAGTAAAATGACAACAAGCTGTTGGATCAATTTAGTTTGAATCGGATGTGTTGGAGGAGGGAACCATCTAAAACCTGCAGAACAGAGGCCCCTGAGGACCGGAGTTGAACTGTTTTATAATATGTCTTACAATGTGCTGTCGTAGTATCATATCATTTCTGGGTACTTCTGGCTTATAGGGCACAAACTGTAAATGATGGCTTTATAGATAATTGATTGAATTGTTTGAAGCCTAATTTGTCTCATAAACAATGATGAGTAAGACCCATGATAAATGTTGGCAGGTAGAGTGAAATTCTCCAATATTTCTTGCAATACACTAACGATGTCTCCTCCTCTTCTTTAGGATTGTTGAAATCTACAGCCGTCGATTACAAGGTATCTATCTATCTATCTATCTATCTATCTATCTATCTATCTATCTATCTATCTATCTATCTATCTATCTATCTATCTATCTATCTATCTATCTATCTGTCTGTCTGTCTGTCTGTCTGTCTGTCTATCTGTCTGTCTATCTAGTGGATGGATAGATGTGACAACTTGAGTGGAAAAAAAATAAATATATATATATATATATATATATATATATATATATATATATATATATATATATATATATATATATATATAGTAGGTAGGTAGATAGATAGATAGGTACTTTTACTGCAACAGAGGATCTGAATACAGTGTCCTTGATCACTGACTGTTGTTTGCTTTGTCTGTTTGTGTTCGTATGTCCGTCTGTCTGTCTGGTGCATCTACAGTTCAGGAGAGGTTGACCAAACAGATCGCTGTGGCGATTACTGAGGCCCTGCAGCCCACCGGGGTCGGAGTCGTCATCGAGGCCACGTATGTCCACCGTATACCCATACCAGTGAAATATCTATTATTACACCAACTTTTTCTACATTATTTCTTTTATATGCTTCTTCCTCACCGACATGAAATATTTATTTTTCTTTCATTTCAATTTGATTTACCTTCAGTAATCTGTCTTTGTGTCAGAGGGTCTAAGTCAGGGATATGCAACTCTGGCCCTGCTGTCCAACAGGTTTTAGATATGTCCCTGCTCTAATGCCCTGTCATAAAACAGTGGTTCCCAATTTTTTTCTGCAGGGCTCCCCTTTTTATCAACCAACAATAACATAAAGTTGATTGCCCACTGATATATTTGTCCATGTTTACTTAAAAATCACTTTTACAAGATAGGCAAGGCAAGGCAAGGCAAATTTATTTAAATAGCACATGTCATGTACAAGACAATTCAAAGTGCTTTACATAAAACATTACAGCAGGGTGCAGAAAGCAGTACAAGTACATAAAAAAAAACAACCAAAGATTAAAAGAAAAGCAATTAATGAAATAAAAACAGAAGGAAGATCCTTTAAATAAGATAGATAAAATGCAAGAAATAAAGTTCCAGTGTGCGGAAAGACAATATTTAAAACATGATAACAGCTTAAAAGAACCACATGTAGATTTTGACTTCTAAATAATAACTAGTGAAATGCAGCAGAGAACAGGTGGGTCTTTAACCTGGATTTAAATAAACTGAGTGATAAGATAAGATAAAATAAGATAAGATAAGATAAGATAATATAAAATAAGATAAGATAAGATAAGATAAGGTAACTAACAACTGGGACTTGTTATCATGGTTTATGGGTTTCTGGTTTAGTTCTTGTTGGATTTCTATTGAAGTCTGTTCTTTAGTGTGTGTTCTTGGTTATCTTGCTTCCTGTTTTAATTTGTAGAGTTTGTCTTTTTGAACATGCTTTACTTCCTGTCCTCACACACTTGGTTTCTTTGCTAATTCTCTTCACCTGCTCCTCGTTGTGTTATTGCTCCCTCAGTGCATATATACCCCTTGCTTTCATTTGTTCTCTGTCTGATTGTTGTGTCTTGTTGTCTATGTTGTAGCTCTGCCTATTGCCTTAGTTTATCTCAGTCTGCCTGTTTCTTCCTGTTGTTTTACATTTCATAATCCTGCCTAGGCATTACCTTTTGCTCTAGGGAAATAAATAGTCCATTTTCTTGTCCACCTACCTAGTCCAGCATCTTCCTCACTGTACCCTGACCCTTGTGTTTGGCCACTGGTTCAATTTTAAACCCTCAGACTGGTTCAGATGATATTTTTTACAAAGGGCTTGTCCAAGATCAGACACTATGGATCCAGTTGAATAATCTGTTATCTTAGGATCCTTCTTGAGTAAAAGATACCATTCTAAGTGGCAGCCATAATGAGAGTTAGTGAAATTCTAAGAGAAGGAGGTCCAATGCTTAAATTATTTCCTTTATCAGAGGAAGCAGTGGAGCATCCTTTAAGAAAATACTTCCTTTCCACAGTTCCTCAGATGCAGTGCCTGATCATGTTTGTCCAGTTTTAACTGTGATTTCTGTGGATAAATATGAGAACAGTGGAGCGAGTTTCACATGTCACAGGCATGGTGTCACATTGCAAAACAAACTTGCCCACAGGTATAAATAAAGAAACCTTGAAAAGGTCTCAAACTGTATGAATGAAAAATGACACACACAGCATTACAGGGTTAAAGCAACTGGTTTTGTTTGTATCTTCTTCCTTGAACATTTATTTCCTGCAGCTTAGTCTTTACCCCCACCTGCTGGCCACAGCATGCAGCTTAGTTTATTCTGGGCCAGATGGTCAACTAACATCCAAAACATCCAGGAATAAAACTGCTTCCTCAGCTCTTTCTCTCGTATCCAGCTGCATGCTTTTAAAAAAGTTTGCTATTGATTAAAATTCTCCCTCTTCTCCTCCCTGCAGCCACATGTGCATGGTGATGCGCGGCGTCCAGAAGATGAACAGTAAAACCGTCACCAGCACCATGTTGGGTGTTTTCAGGGAAGATCCAAAAACCCGCGACGAGTTTCTGACGCTCATCAGGAGCTGAGGATGATGAAGCTCCTCCTCTTCCTCCTCCTGTTGCCTGAGGTTACTTCCATCTGCACGGACCAGCTGCAGTGTTACCTGTGTGTGTGTGGGGGGTGTTTTTGTCTCACCAAGGGCGGTAACAGGATGTTTACTATCTTTCCAGTCTTTGTAGTGACCTGAAAAAAGCAGCACGTTACCTCAGTGATTTCAGTACGAGGCCGCTGACTGACATGTTTACTTTTAGATAGACAGACTTTATCTAATTTGTCCACTTGTGTTGCATCTGTGTGTATATGTGGGGTGGGGGGTTGTGTGTGTGTGTGTTATTGAAACATCAATCACTGGTCTAAAAAAACAGGAGGAGAATTTACACAGAGAATTAGTCCTGATAAAAACAACACTAATCATAAGTCTGATAAATGATAAAAGAAAACTACAAATTCGCAAATGACCAGCAATCAGACTTTTATGGTTACTGTTAACATTAAACAATCTGATTTATAAATATACTTTAAATATATAAATATACTTTAAGCCATATTTAATAATCATCAAAAGTAAAAAAAAAAAGCCCTAAGAGTTAAAATTTTAAACGATGGATATAAATTGTAATCTGTGTAATATGTTTCTGTAGGACGTTTCTGCCTTTTAAAGCACCAAATTCTTATTTTTTTAAATTCTTGAAAAGGACATTTTTTACATGGTCTAATTAAAGCCTAAACCTAAGGAAGCATGAAGCTGTCACTCAAATAAAAAAATATCTGGGACCTTTTACTTTTATTTTAAAAAACATGAAATGGCATTAAGTTGTACTTCATTGAAGAGATTTGGTGAAGCTTGGAGGACACTGTGATATTGTTGATGTTGCGTCCTTAAAGCAGACAGGACTACGTCTTTGTGTCTGCAACTTATTTCTCCCAGTCCCAGCAGTGCATATAGCCTTTATAATTTTCAGAAGACAGCAATAAGCATAATCAGTGGTAAATGTTATTAACTAAAAGCAGCACACACACACTCTATGGCAACTCAGACAGATGCACGCACTCTCTCACTGCACACAGGGAGTTGACATACCATGTTGCTCATAACTGTCCCACATGTCTGTGTGTACATCAATAAACCAGAGTAATAACTGAAATGTTTCTGCTTGACGGGAATATTTTCCATAAAATGTATTTTGCTCCAATATAGGTTGAAACAACATCTGCAGGCTGCTTTGATTCATGTTCTTACAATAAAATTTATCACATTACCATGTGATATGTTTCAGGTTTTTACAATAAACTATCACGTTATAACGTGACAAGGTCCCAATTCTTTTTTTTATTTGGGTGACAGCTCCATGCTTCCACATAAACCAGCCAAACAGTGACAAAAACAGAATTTAAGTGCAACTTGCAGGTTGGCAACCCTAGTGACTTTTAACTTATGAGAACGTGTAGAAGGAAAGAACAATGACATGAAATATCGTCCATCAGTAAGACACTAACTTAACTGGTGTTCTGCTGAGTTTGCAACATTAGAGGTGTTATTTACTGCTGGACTTTTAAACATGAGACAAAACAGAACCTAATTCTAGCCTAATATTAACCCCTTGAAACCATCCATCCATCCGTTCATTTTCTGCCACTTATCCAGGTTCGGGTCGCGGGGGCAGCTGCCTAAGCAGGGAAACCCAGACTTCCCTCTCCCTGGCCACATTCACCAGCTTGTCCAGGGGGATCCTGAGGTGTTCCCAGGCCAGCTGAATGATGTGGTCCACCCAGCGTGTCCTGGGTCTTCCCCGGGGTCTTCTCCTGGTGTGACGTGCCTGGAACACCTCACCACGGAGGAGTCCAGGAAGCATCCTGATGAGATACCCGAGCCACCTCATCTGGCTCCTCTCGATGCAGAGGAGCAGCAACTCTACTCTGAGCCCCTCCCAGATCACCTAACTTCTCATGCTTGTATTTGCAATCTTGTTCTTTAGATCACTACCCACAGCTCGTGACCATAGGTGAGGGTAGGAACGTAGATTGACCGAGAGCTTTGGCTTTTGGCTCACCTCAGCTGATTCTCCTGTCGATCTCCCGCTCCATCCTTCCCTCTCTCGTGAACAAGACCCTGAGATACGTGAACTTCTCCAATGGGGCAGGACCTCATTGCTGACCCAGAGAAAACACTCTACCCTTTTCCAGCTGAGGACCATGGTCTCTAATTTGGAGGTGCTGATTTTCATCCCAGTCGCTTCACACTCGGCTGCAAATCGCACTAGTGACAGCTGAAGATCACGGTCCGATGAAGTCAACAGAACCACATCATCTGTAAAGAGCAGAGACCCAACCCTGAGGCCACCAAACCAGATCCCCTTAACACCTCAGCTGTGCCTAGAAATTCTGTCCATAAAAGTTATGAACAGAATCGGTGACAAAGGGCAATCTTGGCGGCAATCTCACTGGAAATGATTCGGATGTACTACTGGCAATGCGGACCAAGCTCTGGCTCTGGTTGTACTGGGACCGTAGAGCTCGTACAAGGGACGCCATACTCCCAGAGTACCCCCACAGGAGCCCCCGGGGGACATGCTCAAACCCCTTCTCCAAGTCCACAAAGCACATGTAGACCAATTGAGCAATCTCCCATGCCCCCACCAATACCCTGAATAGGGTGTAGAGCTCAGCCACCGTTCCACGACCTGGACAAAAACAAGACTGCTCCTCCTCAATCTGAGGTTCAACTATCTGACGGAACCTCCTCTCCAGGACTTCGGAACAGACCTTACCAGGTAGGCCGAGGAGTGTGATCCCCCCTGTAGTTGGAGCACACCCTCCGGTTCCCCTTTTTGAAGAGAGGGACCACCACCCCAGTCTGTCAGTCAAGGGGAACTGTCCCCGATGCCCACGCGATGCTGCAGAGGCGTGTCAGCCAAGACAGCCCTACAGCATCCTTAAGAAACTCTGGGGGGATCTTAGCCTGCCGATACCTATCAGCTGCCTTCAGAGTCCCATAGGCCAAAAATGCTCGATAGGACTCCTTCTTCAGCTTGACGGCATCCCTTACTGCTGGTGTCCACCAACAAGTTCAAAGATTACCGCCATGACAGGCACAACCTTACGTCCACAGCTCCGGTTGGCCGCCTCAACAATAGAGGCACGGAACACAGCGCACTTGGACTCAATGTCCCCCGCCTCACCCGGGACATGGTTGAAGCTCTTCCAGAGATGGGAGTTGATATTCTTTCTGACAGGGGACTCCACCAGACGTTTCCAGCAGACCCTTACAACTCGCTTGGGTCTGCAAGGCCTGACCCGCATCCTCCATCACCATCTGAGCCGACTCACCACCAGGTGGTGATCAGTTGACAGCTCCACCCCTCTCTTCACCCGAGTGTTCAAGACATGCGGTTGCAAGTCCGATGATACGACTACTAAGTCGATCATTGAACTGCGGCCTAGAGTGTCCTGGAGCCAAGTGCACATGTGGACACTCTTTTTGCCTGAACATGGTGTTTGTAATGGACAATCCATGACGAGCACAGAATTCCAATAACAAAACACCACTGTGATTCAGATCAGGGGGGCCATTTCTCCCAGTTACGCCCCTTCAGGTCTCACTGCCATTGCCCACATACTCGGCGCCCTTTGAACCCTCTACTCAGAAATTGCATATCCTTAATGAAATTAATACATTTACCTGTAACCACAAGGTGTATCTGAAAGTTTTAGGAGTAGGTTGTTAAAAATGTGTAAATATCAGTATATGTGTTGCTAGTACAGAATAAATTAAGATGGCACATAGCAAAAAGTTTAAAAAAAAGGTTTTGGGTTTGCCAAAAATGAAAAACAAACAAGGCGAGTATGAGTCTCTCTTTGGAATGATGTAGCAGTAGCGCTAATGCTCTGAAAAGAAAATAGAAAGGTTTTAGTACATGCAGTTTGGGTAAGGTCTCCTAAATGGTCATTTTGGCACAAAAGGATAGTTTAGGAGACTCAAACTCCCCCACCTGGGGGACCTTAGGTTTTAAAAGGTTACAGATTATTTTGTGTGCTCTCAGAACAGCACAGTTCAACAAAGTGATGCAAAGTTTAAGATATCAATGTGAGGGAGGAAGAGCAGTTGTCCACTAAATGGACTTGTACTTATATAGCTCTTTTCCAGTCAGCTTTAAACTACATATCACATTCACCCATTCATACACACACTCATACCCCGTTAGGGGCATCAGGAGGCAACGTGGGGTTAGGTATCTTGCCCAAGGACATTTTGACATGTAGTCAGGGAAAGCCTGGAGTTGATTCACTGACCTTCCGGTCGGAAAACAGCCACCTACATACTAATCAGAAAGTCTGTGGGTCAATTCTAGGCTTCCCCTGACTCCATGAAGATGCACTGAACCCCACTTTGAAGTGCTTTGAGTAGTCAGCATGTGCTATAGCAAAGTGCTATATACAGTCCATTTACCATAACTGTTCCCAGCACTGGCAAACACTTTGTCACTGTTGGTGCCTCATACATCAGTGGCAGCCTAATGAAGATAGAAACATAAGAGCAGCTGGACAGACTGAAGTGCCATCAGTATTGTGTTTCTTTTACGATACATTATTTTCATTAGAGTCAAGTCCCGCCTCTTCACCTGCAAAAATACATCCAGGCAGAAATGCTAGCTTAATTCAGATTGCTGCAGTTTGTGCAACCTGCACCAACAAAAGATTTATGGTGATGAAAATTGCTGATGGTAATGAGTAACTTCTCAAACATACATTTAAACAAAAATATTGCATATATACATTATAAAAACAACAACCTGCAAGTTGCAGCTGAAGTGTTTTAACATCATATAAGGCCCAAACTGAGCCTCCGGGCTAACGAGTCACGTCAAACCCCTCAAACTCTTCACTGTTTGGACTTTGGAGAAATGAAGATAATTTGAAATCATTCATTTAAACAGAAACATTTAGTAATTGTGTTTAAATAAATGATTTTTTTGTTTCATTAAATAAATAAAAATATCAGCATTCAAGAGCCAAAAAATTAATAAGTTAGAAAACCTGAAAAAAAAGAAAAAAAAGAAAAAAAAATCACAATAATAATAAATTTCTTTCACCTTAATTAATTTATCTGGATGAAGCCAGTAAAATAAAAACTAAGACAAGGAGCAAAAATAAGAATTCATTTAGACTGTTTGGAGTTACTGAATGTCAAAGGAATCAATTCTGTATCTATAATACGTCAAAATTTATATTTCTAAATTGCCAAAATTTAGGATTTTTCTTCATTTTTAAGATCTTGTCCCTGTCTTATATTAATTCAAATTGATCATTCATAGATTTTATTCTGTCAGTGAATCACAATTCTTTTAAAGACATCAGTTTGGGCTGTAGGGCCTTCTGTTTTTCCTTCTACTCAGTGGTTCAGAGTTAGAGAAAGAAAATAAAAAGAGAAAATAGAGAAATGTGGTTCAACAGAATGAAAACATGCATTAACGGTCGTCCCGTCTTTTAAAACAAAAAGGTCAGGAGAAGGAAAGAGAGAACGGCATGAGCTCTGGTAATATATCATTATATATTAAGATTTAAATTTTAATCTTTAAATAGATGATAACCAAGTTCTTCCTTAGGGAAAATTTCACAACATCTACACAGGAAGACTCTGTAGAAAAGCTGCTCAGCTCTCAAACTAAAGTCCATGGAGAGAAAAAAGCCAAAATATTAAGTATTAAAAAAAATACCAGAAATTGTGCAAAACAAACTCTTCTTTCACATATTTGTTACTTCATTAAAATTCATTGTGACAGTTATGGAGGCAAAGTTTTTAAACGGTCAAACTCCCCATATGTCTGGTATTTCTCGTAGTTCTGTAAAAAAAACAACCAATTGAAAGAAAAGAAAATCCTGCAGCTCTGATCTGACAGATGCTTTAGCTCTTTATAATTTTCTACGATGAGTCCCACCTTCTTTTCATTTTATCTGTTTTTAGAGTTAAGAATCTACAAGACTAAGACAAATCCTGCACAGAAACAGCAGAATAATTGTGGGATTACATTTGAATATGACCCCATTTTTTCTTCTTCTTCTTCTTCTACCTTTAAATTTTTCTGTATCTTTTTATTTTTGTGTTTGTGTGAGGATCTGCCTTCATGTGCCAACCCGCCTCTGGATTTATACCAAAAATTTATTTAATTTCCATAAGAGGCAAATTAAACTTGTGTGTGTGTTGTCTTCGCAGTTTTCATCCCTAAAGATGAACAACGTGGAGACAGGTGTGTGTTGTTCAGTGACTTTATGTTTATCTGTGTAACATACCGTTTCTTTTCAACGCATGGAAAAGGCCCCAGTCAGGTTATGGAACGTGGTGACTGGAGTAGTGTGCGTGGCTGTGTGTGTGTGTGTGCTTAAGTAATAGAGGGAGGATGTGGTAACTAACTGCGCTTTTGTTGTTTTTGTGGCCTTGTAGAAAAGGACGGTCGGTTCTGTGGCGCCTTCAACATCATTGTCACTTTATGTACTGTGTTAATTTCAAAGACTTTTTAATCAAAGATAATAAATCAATGTGACAGCAAGGACTGGTGTTTTATTTACAACACACACCACTGACATGATGATCTTTGTGTAGCTTTCTGATTTGTGACATTTATTTGTATAGCTCTTTTTGAAGATAAAAATCACTAAATACTTTACAATACTTTCATATTTAATATATAATGATATATATAAGATGATATACAATACTTCTACTTTGCACATGTGCATTTACAAGTTTTAAGAGGGTTGAATTAACTTACCCTGTAAAGGTCAAAGTGCATTTTATGTACATTCTGACATCATACAAAAAGTCAAATATCCTTAAATTTTTGTGGGTTGTGTATTTTTATGTTAATTTGATGTGTGAATGCTTGTTTCTGCCTTCCTCCTGCAGCCATAAATTAATTAATTAATACTATAATACATACTATAATATTATTACATAATAATAAAACAGTAAATTCTAGTTATTTCAGCTTGTCTATTCTTCCATAATTGAAAAATAAACTTATCAGAAAAAGTGAGGAAAGTTGCATTTGGGGTTGGATTTTGTTTTGCTGGAACAATGCAATAAATCTCACACCATCAGAAGGTCTGTTTATTTACCTTTTAAATGGTACTACAGCTACAGGAATGAGCAGCAGAGGTAAGCGTGCGTGAGTTGCGACCATGAAAAACTTCATCTTCTCTTCCAATGCTATGCTGATCGCTGTACCAACAGCTTTTAGTGGAGGCAGTATCATGGTGTGGGATGGCATCTCCGTCAATGGAAAAACAAGGCTTGTCCTTACTGGAGACAATGCAGAGAGATAGAGATGAGATTCTGCAGCCAGTGGGAGATTGCAATACAGGGTGGTGTTACTTCAGAGAACAGAAAGTTATGTGCAATAATGTCCTTTACATACAATAGTCACATGAAGTTTGTCCCACAAACAGGCTGGAAATTAAGCAAAAATTAAGGAAACTGCAAGTCTTCTTGTTAGATGTTGGTACACGAGGAGCTTCTTGTTAGCTAAGAGGTGACACTTTACCTGGATGATATAACCTCCTCAGTGAAAGCAATAAGCCTGTAACTCAGGGCTGGAGTCTCTCCAAAAGGAAGCACATTAACAATCATAAACTAAAGTGGAAACAGGCAAAAGTTGGCCCTACGGCTCACGTCATCTTCGAGGCCGGTTACAAGGTTAATCTGGCCTGGGGCAACTCAGCAAAGAGGTGGAGCTAGCTGGTTCTGGTCCAGATGTCTAACAGCAGCATGACTCAGCAGCTCCATACTAGGTTTTGTAACATCACTGTTTCTATTAATTAAACGCTGACTGCAGAGTTTAACTGGAGCAAATTAAGAAACAGCTCAAACACAGATTTTATTAATCTATCGGGTTTCTGTGTGGTCGTAACCAAGGTAACAAGTATCTACAGGTGTTACAAGCTTTAAATGATAAAAGTCTATAAAAGTTCAGACTTTTTCTTCTGTTCATCTGGGCCCAGTTCACATTTCTGTTATTTTTTTTATCAATATTTTACACTGAATTCATATTGTGCTCATTAGTTGATGATCAGCTATCTTTAGGCCTAATCTTCCTACTGAGCTGTGATCACACCAGAGTGATAAGATAAAGGGAAATAAAAAAATAAAAGGACAAAAAATGACAAACAGTAATATACAGAAAAAACTATATGCAAGTTAAGGTACAATGATAAAATATATTGACCTTATCAATGGAGGGTAAATAAAGAGGAAGAGATTTATGGATGAAATGGTGAAAACCTCTCTGGATGGGAGGAATGATTTCCTGAACCTTTCTTCATGACAGCAGAGCTGCAGCAGTCTGTTAGAAAAAGAGCTCTGCTGCCCCTCCAGTATGTTTGGCAGTGGGTGTGAAGGACTGTCCATGATGGAGACTGGCTGCCTGTCTTTGTCTCCAGTGCCTCCAGGTTGTGTCCAATGATATTATTAGCTCCAGTTTGTTGAGTCTGCTGGAACCCCTGGAGCTGATGCTGCTCCCCCAGCACACCACATCATACGTCGTACTCGCCACCACAGACTGGAAGAACATCTCCAGAATCTTGCTGCTTACGCTGAACAATCAGTCTGCTCATCCCTTTCTTGTACACAGAATCTGTGTTTATCCTCCAGTCACAGTCAAGTATTTATAGCTGTCCACAACCTCAGCCTCATTTCCAAATTAAACAGAATTACAGGTGACATTTTAAACCACCAGCATCTTTACTGCAGTTTGAGCACATCAGGTGTAGTCATATGCAAGACAGATCACAGCTTTTAAAGGCCAAAAAACTGTCACTGACGTTGACGCCAATGTAACACTTCAAGCTTTGGTGCCCCCTAGTGGTAGAATTAAAAATTTCTTTCTTTCTTTCTTTCCTTAAACTCATGAATGCAACTTGTTTTCCATCTAAACAGCATCTTGTGGCCAATGTATGGACTCAAATACAGTAGGTGTCAAAAAGCTGAAAAGATGATGTTCACAACAAATCTGTGAATTCTTCATGCTGCCACCTGAACGTGTCTCCTGAAAAAAACCATTGAACAAATAGCAGCAACGGTGTGGTGCTGTCACACCAGGAATTAAGGTAGTTCTGAAAGAAAAATGGACCTGATACGCCTTTCACGGAATGTTTCTGTGCTTCCAACCCAGTACTCCACAAGGTGGACCTCGTGGGATACATGTCTTGTTTCCATTTTTCTTTTTCAGTCTTTAATATTTTTTCCCCACATCCTGGTGCAATCAACTACCCTGTACATTTCCTTGAAAGGTAAATATTTAACCTACAAAAAGTGTCTGGCATTAAATTTCAGAACCATTGTATCCTAAATGTCCCAATATAAACCTCTCAGTGGACCTAATAAAGTGGCCAGTGAGTGATTGTTTGAAGATTGGGTATGAACATATGCTAAATGTAAATTGGAAACTGTTTTAAAATGAACTTGCTGCTTTAAATGAACAGAGCAGAAAAGAAAATAAATAAATAGAATAAATAAAGCAGCTGATTAAAGGAGAAAATTCTGACTGTTTGAAATGTGGATCAATAACAGAACAATGTGCAGGGAGAGTTACAGTAGAAACAATAAGCTGCAGCTTTGTATTTATTACTAAATGACTCAGACAGGGACTAAAGAACCAGCGTGGAGTAAATTATTTCACACATTGAACTAAATGCAAGCTAATTTGATGATGCTTTATTTTTTAATACATATTTTTTTACAAACTCCAAGAACTCAACATTTTTTTGGACAAAACAATCCATTCTGTGGATACTGAGACAAATCCAGCATCAATATGATCAGCGAAGGAAAGAAAACTAGAAGATAAAATTCTTTCTTTACAGAAAAGAAAGAAAGGAGAAAAAAGAAAATCTGGATCACGCGAGGGAAGAACAAAGGTGTTGTTGCTGCAGAGTGATCGTGACCCATCAGAGCCACCGTTTGTTTCATCCTGCAACACTTCAGTTTTTAAAAGTCATAAAAAACATTTTTTATTTTTACATTTGGGGTCAATGTCTCAAGTACAAAAAAGGCACTGCCATTTGTTATTCTAAATATGACTTTCCCAGTCTTGTGCATGCAGTTTCAAAATATAAATTATGCTTTTTATTTTTACTACTTTTCTTTTTTCTATATTTTCTTCATTTTTTTGTATTTTGTTCTTTTTTTATTATTAAACATACAACATTCTTTTCTCAAATATATACGTAAGCCTGCAGTCAATACAGGACATCGGCTCTTTGATAGAACTAGATAAAGTAAAAGGAGCACAGTCAAGCGGTAACTTCGTTACAGAATGGATGCAGCTGCATTTACAAAAACCAAACAACAATAAAAGTCTTGGCATCTCATATAAACTGACTAAACTGCACAATCTATGACAAAAATAAAAGATAAAAAAGTATACATTTCTCAACTTAAAGTACATTGTATATTTTTTGGAATATATCGAGGCGTTATCTATCCGTTAATACTGCCTGCGGAGCTGATTTGCATTTGGCTTTGAAGAAACGAACACGACCTCTGAGGTGCAGCAGGAAACCAGAGACCAGCGCAAACTGGAGGCCTGTGGTGCCATTTTGTGCTCTGAATACAAAACATGTAACTTAACTGTTAGAAAACAAAACAAAAAACTAAGCAAACATGAACTCAAGTCATTTAAAATCTGTCAGTATTTGTATAAAATGTGGTTAAAAGGAAAATCTGCGTATTTATGTAAATGAATCTGAACGCTTTTTCCACATCTTTAAGCTCAAACTTGGCACATTGATATGAAAATGAATAAAACTACAAAAATACCAGTCCCACCAAATAATCCCTTTGTTTATATTAAGTTTCTTAAAATAAACAAATCCCACGAAAAGAGAGTGATCCAACAAACAGTCTACTGTGCCACAGAGCTGCGGCGACACATTTCTTCATCACCACAAACAAACAAGTGTTAATCCACAGCTGAAAATAGTCTCCTCAAAGCAAAATATTTCCTATGGTTTGAGAAACTTCTTTTAACTTACAAAGTGCAAGTGTTTGAGGATGCAAACTTTATTGTACGTCTTCTTTTCATGGGATCTGCTCATGAGAAAAACACAGAATAATGCCAACCTCTCCCAAACAGGACCTCAGCACCACATTCTGACTCCAGTTCTCAAATCCTAATTTATATTTTCAGCTCGAAATGGACCGGTTCAGGTCCTCTAACGGCAACATGAGTGCGAGTTCAGTAATCGAGTCGATGTGTCTGCGACGGACCGGCTCCTGCTCTCGGCTGCACGCCGACGTGAAGCTTCAGATGAAAAATCTCATCATGACAAAGAAGCATACAGATAAAAATTACAGTTCATCATCAACAACAAAAACAAAAAAAAAACCATCAGTCAACAATAACTATGTTAAATTTGAGATGTATGTATGGTCACCAGCCATAACATGTTAATACATAAAGTACTTTAAATAATAAAACACCTAAGTGATCAGTATCACCTCTGCAAAAAAAATATGAAAAAGAGAATAAATAATTGTTTCTGCTTTAAGTACTGATTCATACGGCAGTGACGCTGGAAGAAGACGAGAATGAACAAGCATCAGTTTCTCCATCCAGGACTGAAATAACTTTGTCATGCTAGTGCTTTGGAGAAATTCACAAACAACTGATTAGTATAGCATGAAGCCTGAACGGTCCAGCTGTAAAGCTACACACAGTCAGTGTGTGTGTGTTAAGATCTAGGCCAGAGTTACAAGTCTCCATCACTGGATCTGAACACTGATAAAGAGAAAGGCCCTATAACAGAGTTTCTGCACATTTTGTTATCCTTATGTATGAGTCAAACGCTGAAGTGGAGAGAAAATAAGAGAAAATAAGAAAACACGTGGACCTGAAGCTCACTACAGACATGCATCCAATTCAGTTGCAGGAACAGATCTTCTAAGAAACATGGGTTGAAACTGTAGAAATCACATGATTAAATAAATCAATGTGCAACTATTTTAACTGTAAAAGAAAGAAAGAAAGAAAGAAAGAAAGAAAGAAAGAAAGAAAGAAAGAAAGAAAGAAAAGACTTATTTTAACTCTCGTATGTTCAGGCACACCAAATGTATTTTTCTTTCAGATCTCTATTTTCTATGTGATGGATTCATTTTTTAGGGGGGAGTCTAGACAAATCAATACTGTTACTAAATGGAGTCTTTGTATTTGCTACAACATTGGAAAAATATCTGAAGAGATTGGACTAAAAGATGCACAAACACTGGTATGGTCCTTCACACACGTGACATGACAGAGAGGATTTAAGTGGCATCCTCTCCTTTAGACAAACAGAAGTCATTTCCAGTGAATGAGAGATGTCGGTTCTTGAATCTAACGTCACCACCTGTTGTGGTTTTACTGCTCGGCCAACGAGACGTGAGTTCTGCTGTCAGTCTCATCCATTCAGTGGGTTTGATCCAACTTCAAAGCACAGCGCTGTTGTTGAACCTTGACCATTTGGAT
The DNA here is from genome assembly GCF_017639745.1 of Melanotaenia boesemani. NCBI lineage: Eukaryota > Metazoa > Chordata > Actinopteri > Atheriniformes > Melanotaeniidae > Melanotaenia > Melanotaenia boesemani. The sequence continues at coordinate 6,475,845 of NC_055682.1, read as the reverse complement.
TTTAGTGTATCACATTATCGTATCAAGTGCAGGATACAAAGGAAATACTATAGAATTGCAATAATAATAAAAAATAAAGAAACTAAACAACAGGAACCTCCCCCAATGATGACAGTTGGTGGTCAGGACTCAGGTGCCCAACCAGTAACCTAACCAGCTTATTTTAACATAAACCTACTTTTAACACGTCTGTAATCAGACGCAAGCAACTGAGGATACATTTTAAGACAGAAAGAAAATGAGATTTAGAATTTAAAAGGAGGAAGACAAATTCTAGCAAGGCCTGCGCTGACGGGACAAACAAATGACTGAGATACAATGGCAAGCCACGACTGGCATGTCCCTATAAATGTTCTTCCCCACAGATTCCGAGTCTGTAGACTTCAGCGTCTGTCCCGCAGTGACTGTATTTGGCCAGCAGGTGGAGCTAAACACTAACGAGACAATCTCAGGGACACCTACCCTTCATGGACTGATGGTGTGCGTTTTCTCCGTTTTATTCCGAGTGGAAATCAAATCCACGTCCTGTTTCCTCTGACTCCTTTGTCACTTTTCCCAGTCTTCCTTTTCTCTAAGAGAGAAATCTGTGTAACAAGCAGCTGAGCCGTATTGCCCTGCTTTAGTATAAATAACTAAACCTAGTTTCTAAACATGCAGACTCATCTCCCACTGAACTGACCTCCCAGTTTTGTTTATAAAAACAGAAAAGTTCTGGATTCATCAAGTTCATACAGTACAAGTTATAAATGAACAATACGTGACTGAACACTCACATGAACAGACTCACCACCTGATCAGACATGACATCATCTTCCTCTGTCATCTTCAAAGGTCCTGCCTCCTTAAAACATCCGCTTCCCTTCTCAGTGTCACTTCAGCTTGATTCCTTCCTTTACTACGTTCTGTGTCTTTCTCCACCTTCCTCCTCTTGTCCTCCTCCACACATCTGTCCAACCTCCATCTCACTTTTGTTTTTTTACCTTAGCTAAACCTTAAATCTACTCTTTTCTTGTTGGCTGCTAAAAATAAAGAATAAGCACATTAGTTGTAAACTAGTGTGATAGCTACTTGTGGGACATAAATCTTGCATACAGCCAAGGTTTTACAAAATATTACACATACCTGAAATAATGTTTCTGTACCCTCTGAAAGTAGCATCATTATGTAAACAATAAATACATACAAGACATATAAATGATTTTTTTTTTGTTGTTTGTTTCATTTGCCACCCATTACTGAGCGAGAGGCCCACTTGAGCTTCTAAACTTCAGTGCTGGACACTCGGTCGACACCGAAATCAGTCCAGGAAATCCCAAACATCCTTCTGAATCCTTGTGGCTCTGCTTCTCGTGTTTTCTTGGGGTCTGAGGTAACGCTATCAATGTGAAAGATGTCACAAGCTGCAGGGGAAGAGCAGGGGCCAGGTGGTGTTGGAAGGGCCCTCAGTCTCACTGAGCCCTGATCCAGGGGGCTAGTTCCTGCCTTCTCAGGGAGGATGGCGGCGCTGGTCCCCCTCTATCCATCCGTCTTCGATGCTTTTCTCTATCCACACTCGGACGCAGATGACAGCGAACATGCTGGCGGAGCAGAAAGTGTGTTTTTCCAACCCGATGAAAGGTGCCAACGAGATGTGATGATCGGCCTGCTTGTGTTTCTTGGATCTCGCCTTGTCCTTTGGTTGAGCTCTACCAACGGCTGCAGGGAGGAGGACGGGAGGACCTTCAGGTGACTTATTGTGAGAGCCTCAAGAAGCCGCGGCATCCTGCTCCTCTCACTCATGTCCTCACATCATATCGTAGATGTGCGGTCAGCGCCATCTGAAGAGAGAAAACATCATGGTTTAACTCTGTGATAACCAGATCTGCATCCACAGACACAGCGACTGTAAAAACAGTCTCAATGTGTACTCAAAGTTCTTGAAAAAGAAAAATAGTGAATAATGAAAAAGCTGCCATGAGGCTTCAGGCTCCAAAAGTAAACTTCTCTCATCTCTGTCATACTGTGCGGCCTGGGTAAAAGCTTAAAGGCGGATTTATGCTCGCGCGGCGTCTATGTGCAGTCGGCCACGACGTAACTGATGCTGGTGGGTTTGCTCTCACACTCGAGCGTAGGGGGTTTTGGTGTTGTGTTGCTGTTTCTCCTCCTAACATGAAGGTGGCAGCAGGGGTGGTATCGGCAGGCAAACTCACCAGGTCGAAGTTCTTTTGATGGTTCACTTCAGTTCAATAGGTATTTTCTGTTTTAAAACAACAATGGCATTCAGTATGGGTCAGTGTCTTTATTAGCTTGTGGAAGAAAACGAAGAATTAATTTGATCAGCCCCTCATCAAAAACGGTGGTTATAAGACAAATTCAGCGAGAAGATCAAGATATCCGGCAACATGTGATCCCAAACTGACCAATCACAAGGGAGTACCTCCACATAACCATCTGCGAAGCAGGGGTGTACGTCAGGTCTGGAAGAGGTGCGCGTCGAGCCTCTGCGGAGCTACGCCTACGCCTACAGCGGTGACGCAGATGCCATGTGACCATAAATCCGCCTTTAGCTATACCATGTCAATGGATATGAGTAATTAGGTAGAAAGATTTCAGATCTGAGTGAGCGGTTTGCCTGTTTTAAACCATTAAAACATGATTCAGCATAAAAAAAAAAAAAAAAACAGAAACATTACATTATAATTAGGGATGAGCACGACTAATTGATAAGCTGGAAAACTGCAGGACCACTGCTATTTTGAGGACACAGTTTGATTTGGCAGGGAATTCTGAATAATTTCCCACCTTCCTTTGGTTTGGTTTGCTTTCACACTGCACTTTACGCAAGCGGACTATGCTGGACTACGTCATGCAGTTACAACAACTGCCTACTAGGGTCGATTTTCCCTAACAACAACCACTGACTGTCATGATCATGGGCTGTGTTTATGTCATGATCGTGTATGTCGTTTTTTAGTTATGGTTTTGGTTTATAGTTCTGGTTTTTGTCATGTTTAGTTTCTGTTTTAAGATCATGGTTTGGGTTTTTTGTTTTGTCATGTTTAGTTCAGTTTGTAGTTTCCTTCCCTCATGTGCTGTGTTTTCCTTTCCTGGCTCATTGACTCACCTGGTTTGATTTTGATTCACTTCACCTGTTTTCTATTTGTTCCTCTGTGTATATATACCCCATGGTTTTCGGTTGTCTTTGTCAGATCCTATTTGGGTTATCCCTGTCGTGTGTGGTTCCCTGTCCAGAGTTTGGGAAAATAAACCTTGTCACCTGCACTGTTCTGCCTCCTGCCTTGACTGCCTGCACTTGGGTCCTCACCTCCGCCGCCGTACCTGACACTGACCAGGACTGGAAAGAGCGTCTTCACCACAAGCTACAAGTAAAGCTACAACAAATTTATGCAGTCCTGAAATTGTTTTTACTTTGGTGTCCAAACCTAATTTTCACAAGAATCTGTCCGGTATGAGCAGCAGGAGAGGCAGTGAGATATCTGGCATGTTACGCTAAGACGAATCCTACTGCACTTCCTGCTTTCAGTTCACTGGATGGTCCATTTGCTTTCATATCTGCAAGTGGACCATCAAGCTAGTAAACCGGGGCCGCTTGTTTTCAAGCGGACCAGTATTTGATTCCTTGGTCTGCACCAGAGTTCGAATGTTCACACGACTCTGAACGAATTGTACCTGTATCTGTGGAAGCAGACTAGGGTTTGTCTACCAGACAGCAGCAGTGTGTATGATGTGTGGATGAAGAAGTTCTGTGTCTTAGATGATCACACACAGAACTAATGTTTACATCACTGTCATAAGAATGGCGTAGCTTTAAAGGCAGATTTAGTGGATCACGACTAAACAGAAAAGTTACTTTTGTGCTGCACAGTATTTTTTTTTAAATAGATATTACATGAATAAAACTGAGTCTCATTTGAGGTGTGGTAGTAATCTTACTATGCAAAGAACTGACGGCTTGTAGCTTTTCTGATCTGGTGAACAGTGAGGGGCCAGAGCCCACACTGTCATGGTGAGAACAACACATCTGTCAAAATACTGATACAGCCTTTCAGAGAAAAACAAGAGTCTGACAGCTGCTGCAGCTGATGTGGCTGAGGAGGAAAATGTTGTCAAGCTTTGCGCTGGTGGACATTTTTTATTCCCCAAAAATAACACATCCGTAATGATGCCGACAGCAGCTTAATGTAATGGAAAAGAGGAGAGGATATGGCATATCTGCTTTATCAAAGCTCAAACATTTGCAAAATCAATCAATGAATGTTCTAAGTTTTTGTTAACAATCTTCATGAGTCTCCTGATAAATTAAGTGCATCCCTACTGGAACATCACTGTGTCTCTGCACAGTTTGGGTTAAGAAAACCCTAATCAAATCAGTTTCCAGTCTTTGTTAGTACAAACTTATCCATCTTCTTACATTTTGAGCATAATGTACAATCAGTGGAGTTTACATTATAATGAACTGAGGAGCTGACATCAGTTCTGAGGCAGTTTGCTTTAATGGCAAGCTGTCAAACAAATGTCAACATCCTTTTACCTATGACCATAAAACATTGTCTTTCAGGTTGTTTTCTTTAGCCTGACTTGTATTCAGGGGTAGGCAAACCACTGCTGTAGTCAGTGGATTTAATCTGACCCCTTCTTTCAAATCACATTGTTCAGTAACAAAGATTTGATGAAGTGACTGAGTTCTTCTCAGCTGGGGCCAGATTTGCTGTCAGATTTCACACCTGGGAAATTTTAGACTTCCTTTGCAAGACTGAACCAACCAAACACATCTGACAAACCCTTTTTGGGCTCCATTAAATCTGGAGTTACCTCTGGATCAACAACGAGGCTTTAAGCTGTTAATAGTCAACCAGTCAGACTCAATACTGGTGTTAAGATTCCTGCAGGTATAAAAGTTTTCAACAACCAAAACAGACAAAACCGAAACCAGAGTGAAACTGAAGCGTGTCAACGGATTTCTGGGGGCTGAGTGGCACAACAAGCTGGGAATATAAGAACAGACTTGAGAACCATTTCAGGGCTTTATAAAAAACAAAACTATAGCAGTATTTTTACAATTAGAAAATTCAGACTAATGGCGATGTTTTGTTTATTTATCAGCTCTCGAGACCAAAAGAATTAAAAACCTTTGGTTGACATTTCTGAATTATGCCAAAAGAAATCTTGAGGTGTTGCATGTCAAAGTCAGGAATACTCCACAACTCAGTTAACTTCTCAGATATGACAAATAAACGAACTGATATCATATGTTTTAATTTCCTAAAATGAATCTGGAAAGAACTAAATAAATTCTCCATGAGAACAGACCACTTTAAATTCATGTTAGTTCACATTTCAGGAAAGTCTGACATTTTCTTAACCCCTTGAACCCTAGGGTTTTTGGAGGTGTAGTTCGCCTGAACAGACCTACCCAAATTAAATCAACAATAACTCTGTAATTTTAGGTCAGTATACATAACCTTGGTCTCAATGGATAGGTAAGACCCTATGGAATATAAATCCAGTGTCAAACATTGTGAATGTTAATATGCCTGTGCATATTGTGATAAACCATAGGTAAAAATAAAAAAAATATCCTCACCTAATTGTTTTTTTTTTTTACACAGATGAAAACATCATAATAGAAATCATTCTGTGCATAAAGATACCACTGCATGGATTCAGCAACTCCTTGACTACAACTGTACAAAGTTTAATGCGAATAGAACAGAGCTCATAGCTTTTATGCAGGTTTTAGTGTGGATAGAACCAGGCGGACTCTCCATTTGGCCACTTGGATACCCAAACTGTGCCAAATTGTGCTGTGCCTATATTTCGTCCAGAACTTCCAACACGGTGTATTTGGCTCTTTGTAATTTCTTGGACATGTTTATGGCTTTTATCCTTCGTTCTAAATGGATAAAAAGTCAAAATGAAACAAAGAAATGAATGCTGTTCGATATTCGCTCTTTCCGGTGCGTCCACGTGTGTAACTGAAGCAAAAAGCAACGATGCTCCTTTGTTTACGCGCAAGTATTTATACCTGACAGATAAAGCCTCGTTCAAGTGTAAGATATCGTCGGAAAGCTTGTAAGATGTAGAATTCGACCAAACTTTATTTACACTGCCAAGAGCTACAATAAGACAACAAAATGGCTGTGAGTGGGAGCATATGACATGTTAGCGCATGACGCAGTTTCAGGATTATGGATTACTACGCTGTGAGTTTTGGTCGAAGAACAATGTGGATAGACTGAAAATGACCACAAAAAGGTAAGGAAATAAAAATATCGCTGTCTGTGAGAATAGCTTTGGGATTTGGTGTATTTGGTGATAAACATGCTATCTGATAAGGCTGCTGTGATATGCGAAGGTTAGCTTTGTGTTTGTTTTGAGACTGACGTGAGGTGCTTGGTGAATATCTTTTATGCTTGGTATCATATGAAAGTGCAGCTTTTCTAGTTTCATTTGATACCCAATATGTTTGGGTGGAGTGAACGGATCACGAGTTGTGTTGCATTTTGTTTCGGGTGTTACTGGTTATGGTGGAGCTGTTGTTTGTGGCATACGTATTTTAAAGTTGTTATTAAACAAATACTTTGTTGACTAAATGCACTTGGAGAGTTGATTTAGTGGCATTAGGTATTCTTCTTTAAGACACATTATAAATAAAATATCCTTACATCACTAAAGTAACTTTTTTACACACACGAACTTGTGTTTACACCTGTTGGACCCACCGGTGGGTCCGTCGGGCTTAAGGGGTTAAACCACATCTAACCTGAAGAAAAACTGATTCTTGTGTTTCGTGCTGCATAGTTTGGTTAGGATAAAAAACATACCTCCCAAGGCGTGTTCTGTCATACTGAGACACAGAGACTCGAGGCGATTGTTTATATCCGGCTCCGTTACTGGTAACTGAAGATCTGGAAAAATAAAGAATGTCTGTGATTAAAAATGACCAACATAAATGAGCTGTGTGAATAACATTACTGACACTATAAAGCTAAAGAATATTTTTGCAAGTAAAAAAAAAAAAAAAAAGAAAAAGCCAAAGAGCTCACGTCAAATTTTTACTAAGTAAAAGGCCAGAGATGTTTTTATGAATAAATCCACTGGAACAAAGTGACCACTCAGTCAGTGTGGCACCAGATCGATCGATTATAACTCACTGTAAACTCAGGCAACATGAAAACAATGAACAGTGCACAGCGTCACTCCATGTAAGTGTGTGTGTCTTTGTCTTATTCAAGTATGTACAGTAACAATGTGTGGACGCTCTCTGTGGAGCAAAGGACCCTCAGTAACTTAAATTAAGACGTTTTGTTAGATTTAAATGTAATTAAATCAAGTGTAATTAATCACTGACGAGCTAAATCAGTGTACTGTCCTTTGATGTGATGTGTGTGTGTGTGTGTGTCTGTACTTGTTTTTCTAACATGATGTGTGTGTGTGTGATAAAAGATGGAGACTGGGATGAAGATTACAAATACTGTTTGCAATTTGATGTTTGGAAAATTCAGAATTTAACAGATTTTCTTGGCAGCATCTAAGAATGGATCAACAGTCACTGGTATTATTATCATTTTAAATCATCCCTAAATGTACAGATTAGTGACACGAAGCATCTGATCAGACTCAGGTGAGTTAATATTCCCCTCGGCTCAAACTTTAACATGCGGCGGCCCAAAAACTGTAAATTGAAACAACTGCACAAAATAGTTTTGTATTTAGCTGAAAGAAAAGTAATCTTGACAATTTTTTTCCACTATTTTTGATATTTTTAAGATGAAAAAGAATAATTTAATATAGCTGGTAAATTGATAAACTGGCCTTGCAGTATTCACAATGAGACATCTAAATAATGGCAGATTATTTAACAGTTCTGGATCAGTTCCAGAAATTTGGAAATTTCCTCCAGATGTTTTTTTTTTTTTTATACTATTTACAGTTATATTTATATATTTATTTATTTGCAGATAAATCGTAGTTACAGCTTCTATCTTCACAAAACCAACTAACTCAGCTGATTTTTGGCAGCTTTGTGCATCAAATGGCTTTACTCCCACCATAGAGGACCTTTTATTTGTTCTTTTCAGGCAGACATCTAATTTTCGGGTCACTTGTTGATCTTTGGCTGCTCCTGATTAGACATTACCACCAATTTACGCCACTGATTAATAGAAGGTTTGACAGGAAGTAGCTTTGCCATCATTTCTGGGTCAAAATAGAGGTCTATTAGCAAAATAGCAGTGATTTCTTTTTATGTGATCAAAAAAATGGTGTTACCATGGATCACTCATTGTGGATTTACCATTATAGAGTCTCAGAATAAACACGACATTCTGCGGCTGGATTGTAAACCTCCTGGATGGGATATAAATGCCTGGACAGCTTACCCTAGATCACCTTAAGGGTAAGCTATTGATCACAATTTACCCCACAGAGCTACACACTAGCGTTTCTGAGAAACTGTTGACAACATAAGTGATAATAACTGAGATCTAGCAGAGTTTTAATGGTTAAAATGTTAAAACATACTTTTATCAAGAGACATATGTATAAAACTTCCCACATGGAAGCTGTCTCCCGTTTTAACTCTCAGGTGCTGGCTGTCCTCCACTCCCTCGGCCTCAGCTGTGAACTGGGTGGAGACTGTTATGTGGAGGGCTGCTTTAGGGCAGGAGGGGGAGTATGTGTGTGTTGAGTGGTGAAGGTGGGTTGTGTCTTTGAGCCATGGTGCAGCCTAGCAACCTCTTTGAGCCATTTAGTCCCTAGCCGAGTCTTCAACATACGCTGGGCAGTGAAAATCCCTTGTGGCCAGAGACACAAGCTGAGCTGGGTCCACTAGTCCACACTGGGCTATTTATAGGTTCCAAATCCCACCATCACACCCCCACTGCCAACACAGCCCTCCACTCCCTGTACACTCATACTTTAAGCAACACAAATACACTGGGAAAAAATTAAAAAATTACACACACATTATCTCTTTCATCCTCTCGTGTGTGTGAGTTAATAAGACCAGAGTTAATAGGGGGTGGGGTGGGGGGTGGGGGGGGGGGGGGGGGGGGGGGGGGGGGTGGAGGGGTGGAATGAAGGACGCCTAGCCTTTTAAATAAGTTACTCTGGCCAAGGCCCAGCTACAGCCACCCTGGAGGGAGACTTTTATGTGTGCATGACTCTGCAGAGTTGTCAAAGAAAGGGGGATGGGGGAAGGGATGGTAGAAATGGAGGAATGGGAGAAGAAAGAAGGGAAAGCTAAGAAAGAAAGTGAGTTAGGGAGAGAGGGAGTGGAAGGAAAGCAGGCCGGAGAGCCCCATCCTCACTGCACAAAGAGCCTCATTGTGAGACGCCTCACTCTTTCCTCCCTCCCTGCCTCCATCTCTTCCTCTCTCACATAGTCTCTATCCTCCCTCCAGCTGACTTCCCTCCTCTCTGCTGCTTTATTTAAAAATCTGTTTTTCCTCTTCATTCTAAAAGGAGGACACTTCTGGCAAAGCCGAGGAAGTCAACTTGCTGTCTACCATTTCTGTAGGACCAGGCAGTCAACAGAGGCTACTGTAGGTCACTCTGTCTGGCACCAGCAGTTATTGTGACCCCAATATCTCAGGGTCATCAATTATCAATAATTTAGAAACTACAGGAACTTTGTCATATTTCATGTAGCTATATGAGAAACATTTAACCTGGACTGAACTGAAATGTAATTAAACTGGAAGATTAATACCAACAACCAGCCTTCGCGTGCTCCAACATGGAGTAAACAGACACTTTAAGGTATCATCTACATTTGTTGCATAATGCCCGTTTTGTGCCATTTTCCCAGTAAGTCGTACCTGCTTGTTGGAACATGACCATGGTCTGTGGTGTCGTGTGAACTGGCAGGGAACGGGTCCTCTGTACGGAGCTGTGGGTCCGACTGGGCATGCTGTTGCTTCCTCCGGGGTTGGCAAACCACGGACCCTGGGGAGAATTTTTATATTGACAGCATTAAATTTACTTAAAAAGAAAATCAAATGAATGTTAAAGTATTAATGCTATGGCTGAAAACCACTAACTGTCTAATGGCAGAAATCACGACGATAAATCAGCATCTTGTTAGCCATTGTGTAGAGACACTGGGGTGTAACATTATGTCTCTCCAGCCTGTGCTTAATTGAACTGTAAAGAGCTTTTTCTAAAAACCAAAATACTGAATTTAATATGATTCCACGCTCATGATAAAAGTTACATATATTACATTGCAATCTGCTGAGAAATCTAACATCCTAAACACTAGAATTTTATAGATATAATATTTAGCTTTCCCTAACAATGTAAAATAGAAGTTTTCTGTTTACCTAAAATGTTGTATTTAAAGTTTGTAGTTGCTGCTTTCCATGGAGCACATTAGTTTTTAATGAAAAAAAGGTTACATATGAATATGCATTACAGAAAGAAATGTGTTTTGCAGCATTAAACTTTCAGTGATCCTTTTCCATATAAATATAGATTACAATTACATGATATGATGATAAAACAGTAGAAAACCCAGCCGTGGAATTTCATCTTTAACACTAGAGGGCCAGACTGGGTAGAATTTTTGCTGAGATAAACAAACCTTCTTCTGTGTTTAGGCTTTCTAATTCCTTTTAATTCTTTAATCATTTTAGTTTTTTTATATTCTGCTATTTTTAATAAATCTTTTGAATCTTGCCTTTAATGTAACACTTTTAAACCTTTAGCACCGTGCGTATCATATTTGAGTTTCTAAGACCTATTGCATCATATTATGGTAAAGATTTATGTAAAACCCTGTTGTAAACAAACGCTTGTCTTCAGCCCCCTAGTGGAGATTTTTACACAACAATAATTTAGACCACATTACAAAGTAATAAAATGTTTTTTTGTTACGTTTTGTTAAAGGGACAAAAAAGACTTCAGTTTAAAGATATTTTAATTTTATGCCCATTATTTCTTGGATCAGGCTCTAAAGGGTTAAAGTTTTACGTAAAGCACTTTGAATCCCATAGAAATGAACCTATCTTGCTTTGCCTTGTGTGTTTCATGATCCCATCAGATGATAGTTTTAATATCAGCATTTTAGGGACCAATTTTAGATATCATTTTTTGTTTTGTTTTATAGTAAACAGAAAAATATTGGTAATAACAGCTCTACATTGAAAAAGCAAGCAGCCTGTACATCAGCCAAGCACAGCACTAACACCAAAATGCCAGTTTCTCTATGGGAACAATTGGATACAGTGACATTTACCATCTTTCTTTTTTCGGTGGATTACAACATGTACTGAGAATTTAACCTGAAAGAACCTGTAATAATTTCATTACTCATCCCATGTATCACTGCTTTCCAGTGATCATACATTGCTTAAACCTCCACTGATCTACTATGTGAATGTGCAAACATGAAACAAGCAAACTGCGGCTTCTTTACCTTTTTTATTTTCCACACTCCTTTCTACGTCTGGCCCAAACCAAATGACAGTCTCACCACATGATCTCCTCCCCTTAACTTGCCCATTATACCCCTAACACCACATGCCCCTCATCTCACCTCTATCCCTCATCCCTCTCCCCCCTCACGGCCCTCCGGCGCCGCAGGCCAGGGAAAAACAGGAAATGCCTGTGCACTGTTCTCACTGCCTCTGACTGGTTCTCTCTCTCTCTCATATATATACACTCACACAAACACACACTCTCTCTTCACTGTTGCTCCTCCTCCTTGAAAACCACAGCTACGTCTCCCAAACTATGACTCACATATTTCCCTCCATTCCCTCTTCTCCTTTTCTGTCCTTACACATCCACTCTACAATCTTCCAACAAGAAGCTCCAGTGTGATGAGGAGGAACTGAGGTATTTCCTCCCATTGTAGGGGATGAGAATAAGAAAGGGGGGGTTAGCACTAAGCTGGGTCAGCCCAGACCAAATGTGCCAGGATGGGCCTGAAACAGCTCCACAGCTCCTCCTGTTTTAATGTTCAGCATTGACGCAGAGCTTCTGGTATGTGGGGTGACCTGCCTATAAGTTCCATTCACCTCACTTCATTCGCCACACACCACCGCTGCTCGTTTTACTCGCCATGAACTTCTGTCATGGAATAAAAAGCCTATTTTAGGCAGAATACGTGCTGAAGAAGGAATTCTTCTGCTCAGGATTTTTGCGAGCATCCTGGAATGTATTATTACACATTTCAAAACGTTCCTTCACACAGTCCCAAACAGACACTGAGAAGAGATGAAGCAATAAGTTCATTATGACCAAGTACTGAAACCTGTAACTGTGAAGTGTAAACCAAACCATATGTGAAAAACTACGTTCAGACTACAGTTTTGAAAATATATAAATAAAATTTAAAATTAATTAAAAATTGTCTTTGGAAACTCAAAAACTGATCCCACCCATGCATTACTGGAAAACCTCAGTGTATCTAATTGTCTCTCCTTGATGCCGACCAGTTAATCCAGCTTCCTGCTCTCTTTGATTCTATTTTACTCCTGTGTTAAACTTACATGTCTTCCCTGCTTGGGACCTGTTGGTGTACTGCTAGAGCTGCGAGGCGTAGTTCCTAGCAGCCCCCCACTGCCCAGCAGCCCCAGCCTGGCACCCGGCAAGCTCCTGGAGGGCATCTGGAACTGGTGGTGGGTCCTCCTGGCCGACACACTGCCTCCAACACACCCAGTGGTGGGGAGAGAATTGGACTGACCAAAACGGCTGTATCAGGACAAGACAAAAAGTTTTTAATTAAAGGCATCAAGTTTTTGAAAATGATTATAGGCTTTTTCTTTTAGCTTCTTCTTGTTTTTTTCCGCTTCTTTTTAAAGGTTGATATGACTCATCAACCTTTAAAGCACACAGTGTGAAATGAAGACTAATATGTGTCTGAGTGTACCTCCTCTGTGGTCTGTACCCTGCAATGTCAAGGAGGGTTTTCCTTGGAATGGACCGGAACAGCCTCTGGACCTGTTGTTTCCATGACAACAGCCTCTTTTTCTGCGTCTCAGTGAAGGACTGCAGGTAAAGTGAGTGGAGAGTAGTGAATATAAAATGAGACATGAAATAAAGAACCCACAAGTCTCCTTTAGAGAAAATTTAAAGCATGATTCTCGTTGACAACATCCTGACACCCACCTATAAATCAAGAGTTTTATAGACGATGGTTCCAGAGCATTCCTTTTTTAGCTACACATCACCTATGATTAATGGTATGTATTTTATACATAACATAGAGTGCATTCAATTAGATGCTTTGGCCAAAGTCACTTGAGTAGCAATGTGGGATTCCGCATTTTACCCAAGTTTATTTTTACTGTTATTCATTTTAAGTAGAATATTCTCTTTCACATACGTCATATCATATTTTTTGATATATAGCATTTAAGATTATTTTGATCAAGCTAGATGACAAGTTACTTAGTAAAAGGTTACTTTTCCAGTGACTAAACTAAAATCAATATGCGATTTGAACATAAAGGGAGTGGCTACCTCATGGATAAGGCATTTGTCGATGAGCTGCAGATAGGAGCTGATGTTATCCTCATCGGACCGGGAAACCAGTAGCTGAGTACAAACTGAGGACAGGATAAAGATGCACAATAAGACTTTTATTATTCAATGAAAAAACTCTCCACAGAGTGCTGGTGCATGCAGCTTACCTTTGCCCATGACGCGGGTGAACTGACCAGGCAGATCCCCCTCAGAGATGACACTTGAGCTTGACTCAGCCTCCCCTCCACTCCCCCCTGTAAGGTGGGAGCCAGGCGCGGCGCTCTTGCCCTCTGGACTCAGCAGGGGGCGCTGCAGAGAGGACTCTTCACCGCCACTGAAAGCCTTGATAGGAGTCATGATCATCTGGTGGAGCTCCTGCAGTGGACTTCGAAGATTGCTGCCCTCCAACACATCCTGGTAGAAGCAGGGAAGTGGAGCAAATAAAAAAATGGACACTTAATTAAAAAAATAAAAAATAAAAACAAAAAAACATACCGTAATTAAATAATTTTTCAACTAAATAAAGGGAAAACTGAAAGGGAGGATCACTAATTGCACCATAATGTGACAGCAGGGAATAAAGTAAAAAAAAAAAAAAAAAAAAAAAAAAAAAAAAACACTTCTATTATATCTACACTGCTCATGTCCAAATGCATGAAACCAACCTCCCTCCCCACCCATCACAGAGCTGTCATTTCTGTAGGGCAGTCTGTGTAAACCCAAAATACCAAGCAACAGGTGTCTTGCTTCCCAAGCCCCACAAATGCAGCAGTAACACATTTTAAAATGAAGCGTTGGTGAAAAGGTTATGACTGAATTTAGCTGGCCTGAGACGTCCCTCCTGTGCTGCGCCCTTGAGTGTCATTGTCTTGTTCTGAAGGCTGAATATAAGGCTGAAGGCTGGGGGGGGGGGTTAAATTCTGAGCCCAAAACGGTCCTTCCTGGATTAGGTGTTCTGTTACCAGCCATCTCAGATACATAACACCGACTGAGAGTGGCCACCCTTCTCCCTCTCTCACACCCACAGGGCAAAAGTAGAGTCCAGGGTCGTCCGCAAAGCTTATGAGCTCATTGACCAATTTACAAAAACAACAAGTGTGGAATGAGTGTGTGTGTGAAGATCAAGGAAAAAGGAACATGAGGATGTTATAAATTGTTGCTCCAACCTTTTCCAGGCTGCGCAGAAGATTCTGCCTCTCTTTGAGCTTCTGAATGCTGATGACAATCTTGTGTCTTGCTCCTTTAGTGACTTTCTGTAGTAGAAAACAGAGTAGAGTTAAAGATCACTGGCAAAACATTGGACAAAAGTATGGAACTTGTCTTTGTGGTATGTAATTTATAAACACAAGATGTTCGTGTTCTTTGACACGAATCAGAATGAACATTAGCTCTCTCTCAACAACACTGTGGCAGATACATTTTACAAAAGGTCCAGAAAGGGAAGCTAAAGAAATAAACAGCTCATTTGCTCATCGTTAATATGGTGTGTGGAAGAAGGGCTAAAACTATTAAAAGTAACTATAAATAGTCTGTTAATGTTTTAGTGTTTTTTCCCAAACATGTAGTACTAAGAACGTAAAGCCAGATATTTTTAAATGAAGCCAAAAGTAGTAAAACTGAGTCAGACAGGGCACTTCTGTTATGTTGAAGCTGAACTTGTTTCAGGGTGGCTGTTCATCACTTTAGAGTCAGACAGAGTTGGCAGCAGCTGGAGGAAGTGTACAGCTTCCTGGTCAGATGCAGCAGAGTTAAATTTAGCTACATCCCACTTTTTTAGAATAGCTTCATTAATAGCTTTTGCATAAGGAAAACAGCTGCTATTTTTGCCTCCACCCATTTATTTACAGTATCACCAACTTTTCAACATGACAAAGTTTAAGCTGGAGACATTGATTTCATCAAAGCTGGTTTGATTAAATTTCTTATAAATGTGATCTACTATTAGAAACAGAAATCTGTACAAGTGAAAACTTGATGCTTTAATTGTTTTCGAGTGCTGTGTTGTCCACAGAATATTAGCTTCAGTCTGCAGCCTGCATTCTCATCACCAGTTGTGTCTGCGTCAGGATGTCTGGTAACGAAGGTCTAATTGGCTTTCCCTCTCTAATAAGATTTCTCCTTTCTCTCTGCATTTGAAAATAAACTAATAGTCAGCTATATTTAAATTGTTTTGCACATCACTGATGCATATGCACTGTGACTTATAGAGAAAATAACAAGCCAGAGTCAATGAAGAAGAAAAACCTTAAAATCATACTAGCTCTTGATGTAGTTAGCTGTGCTGGAGATGCACCTACAGAGACCAATTACTATAAAATACAAACTTTTGAATTCTAACAAGCTCCATTTTATTTATTTAAATGTTTATATAACAGGGATAATTGCATAAAACATTCCTTCATAAATGCCATGCATACAGATTTCTTGTCAAGGGTAATTTGCAACCCCTGTCCTTGGTTTTTAGTAGAAAAAGTGGAGCAACCTAAAGTCATACAATAAGATCCTCATATAAAGTTCTTTTCTTGTTCTGTCTGTGTATGTGTTTATGAACCTGTGCCTCCAGTTGCTCTTCAGTCAGCGCCATCATCTCATCGTAGGTCATTGTGGAGAAGAGAGCGGCGTACTTATGAAGACGAAGACTCTTCAGCCATGCAGGAACATCTGTAGATAAGACAAGACTTCCCTGATGAGCTGAAAATCTTACATGACTACTGTAGGTAAGGTAAAAACTTTAATGTTTTTAATTATTTATTTTTTCTCTCTAACTACCGTTTAATACATTTGAAATAAAAATAAATCCAGGATCAGCTAATCAAATTCTAACTTGTCATGCGTTCAGTTTTATTTTGCCTGTTGAAATGATGTGCTAAGTGTTAGTATGTTGCTCGGACATTTTTGTCAGCTTACAAATGAGTAGTTTTATGCTAATAATTCATTTTAACTTTAAGGGTGTAAGAGTTTTATTGAATGAAATAATAGACATTTTGATAAGACTTTTAAAACTTCACTAAAAAACGATGGACTAATGAAAGACCTCTTACGCGAAATATTAATACTGCTTTCCTGCTAAGCTAAAAGTCTTTATAAAAGAATGGCAGAGAGAGTTAATATGAAAGGATTAACAAAAGTGTAGACAATGGCCTTAGTAAAGTCAGTGGGGTCAGTAGTTCTGGCCTCAGCCAGTCCTGACAAACTGCTCTGACTGGATCAACAGCTTGGCAGACTCTTTAAAAGCCTGCAAGGCACACAGTGGACGTTTGCACAGTTCTAAAGAAAAGTCTGAACCTTTTGGATAGTACAGGATTTCAGTAAAGAATACCTATAAAATTTGGTCTGATCTTCATCTAAACCAATAACACTCAATACTTTTCATCCTTAATCAACACTTAAGTTGTTCGTAACCACATTAGCTGGAAAATATAAATAAATTCTCAAATCAACCCATAACTTAATTAAGCAGAACAAAAAGCTCTCTAAGCCTTTCCTGTAGCTGTTAAAGCTAATGCTGAGTGGCGGGAGGCTGGCTAGAAGACTACCATCTATCCAGTGGAGGTTGGGTGCCGAGGCTACGTGGGGCTGTCAACTACACGCCTTTTAAGGGAAGCAGGAGTGACCGGAGGGAACCTAAAGAAGGTAACCAATGAGCTAGCAAAGTAGGCTGAGAAGGGGAGCTTTTGGCTCTGACTGAGGAGGAAAGACAAGTGCTGGGGAAAGAACAAACTAACCCCAATAATAGCCATTGGGGGATATTATTTATCAGCTGCAGGGGGTGATGGGGGACGTTCCTGTCACTGCTCAGCCACCAGGAGATATTCCAGGATTAAATGAGCAAAACGTAGGTGAATGGAGGTTTCTGGCTGATGACCCTGGAGCTGACTCATGGACACCAGAGGAGGTGTGACCAGCAACAATGCCCAGCAGGAGATTCTATCTTCCTGTACATTTACTGAAGTTCTGGTAACCCAGTAACTAATGCAGAGCAGTTGGAGTCTAGGGAAGACTGGAGGACAGCTGGGAAAGAACTCAGAGACAGCTAGTAACTTAAACCACTATTACATCATTAGAGGTATACCCAAATGACAACTATGAAGAACACCAAGAGAAAACAACCCGCAGGCCCTCTGAAAGGCGGGATGAAAGATGGGCCTAATAGGACGGGCAACAAGATTAACACCAGGACTTCAGGATAGGAGGAGAAGATCATCCTGAAGTGTTCATGCAGATGGGAAAAACTGACCACATTCAGAGGGTTGCGGATCCATCAGGGGAAGTTTAAGTGTGGTCAAAAGGGCCAACAGCAACCTTGCACCACCTTAGCAAGTGAGACAAAAGGGGCTGAAAGCCAGGTCAAAAACCACAAAACCAAAGGACCCAACATTGCAGAAGGCATGTATGTCAAACAGGAAGAAGTCCCACTGGTGGAGGTTGCGTCCCTACGTGAGGTCCAAGACCCAGTCTTCACCAACTCACACAGAGAGTCATAAGCAGTGCCCAAGAAACCAATCAGAAGGAGCTAGCTTAAATGGCCAAAGCAAAATGAGGCAGAGACATGGTGAAGACTGGACACCAACCTTGTCAAGACACTGAAGAGATCCTTGCATGGAGGAGTAGACACCAAGCTCAACCAGATTGGGGATATTTTTTACCACAAGGACGGGTTTGACGAGGTGATCTCCAGCCAGAGGAACGTTCAGAGAGTGAAGCAAAGGAGGAAAAAGATCGACCATCTAGTGTGAAGGCAACAACTCTGTAAGAACTGGAAAAAGGCAATGCTGGTAGAGAAAGAGGACCTGAAAGTCTTGTGGGAGGAGGTCAGGCAAACACTGTTTAAACTTTGCAAAGCCAAATTTATTCGCAACCACAACAAACAGAAACGATAAGACCAAGACAGCTTCTTCAAAGACCCTTTAAGCATGGCAGAAGCTGCTGTAGGAGAAGTTTGAGAAGCTAGAAACCACCAGGGAGCCAAAGAACTGTTCTAGCAAAGAACCTCCTATTAGGAGCACAGGGGTATGTCCCTAACACCACGCCACCCCAAGCCCAGTGAAATCCGGCAAGTTGTGAAGAATGTCAGGTCCTTTTCAGCACCAGGTCCCAATGGAATGCCCCACAAGCTCTATACGAACTGTCCCAAGGTACTAGAGCTGCTGTAGTACCTAATAAGAACTGCTGGGAAGAAGTAGCTCATTCCATCTAAGTGGCAAAGAGCAGCCTTCATCCCTAAGAAAGTGAATTCCAAAGACATCTGACAATTTAGAAACATTGCCTTGCTGAATATAGATAGGAATTATTTTTCTCAGCGTTGGCCAGAAGGAGGACCACTCAACTGTAGCCAACTCCCAGGCAGGTAAAAGGTCGGGTGCTATTTACTCTCTGTAGCAGGGTGATGTGACCCCTGAAAATAAGTGAGACTCCCTCATCCACCTTAAGTATGATTGGTGGAAAAAGCCAACTCATTCATCCAAAAGTGGTTGGGGCTGCCACGGGGCCTCTCTGAAACGAGCCCTTCAGAAGAACATCCTCCAGTTAACACCAGTAACAACCAATAACACCAGCAGGGGGTAATATCTATCAGCTGCAGGGGGTGACAGGGAGACGCGCCTGGTGCTGATCAGCCGCCAGGAGATGTTCCAGGATTAGGTGAGTGAAACGTTGGTGAATGGTGGTTCCTGGCTGATAACCCTGCAGCTGACCCATGGGCACTGGAGGAAGTGCAACCAGCAATAATGCCCAGCAGGAGAATCCACGTTCCTGTACATTTACATAACGAGGAATCATGGACACAGAACAGGATGACTTACTCAATATTCCTGTGATGCATGATTAAACAGCCCTCTGCAGGTCACACCACAGCATCTCTATAGAGTGGAAATCAGGACTCGAACTTGCCCAAATTTACTCAAGTGCATCAACTTCCTCCCTGACGCTTTATGTCATGGACTGCTGACACAATACTAATTGAATCACAAAGAGTTAACCCATGGTCTGCTGTACTCACCCCTCATCCCACTCCCCTCCTCATGGAAGGAACTGCGATGCAGACCTGAACCACCTCCTAAACCAGCATCCTCCAGATGTTCACTGCCTCCGCTGCCTGAGGAGGCGATGCTGCTCTGGGGTGAGAGAGGTGCATGATCCGGGGCTGGGCCTCTGGCAGTCCGGAGGTCCTCCTGGGACAGCCAGACGTGGCCTAAAGGCTGGTTGCTGGGGCCGTTCATAGGAGGGGTGAGGGACACTGAACGCTTTAGGGGACTGTGTTGCTGACTGCCTCCTCCACTTGTCAGGACTGCAAAACAAAAATAGTTCTGTACACTGAGCTCACAGTTTGCAAGCTACATTTATTCAACTATTAACACTTAATAAATATAAAAAAACAGCAACATGCCTAATATGCAGGGCGGAAGTTTCCAGAAGTGGCACGAATGTTTACGTTTGTTTATTTGTTTTCTACAAGATGTCTAACTGAATATTTATTATTTCAATCAAATAAAGAAGCTGAGGTCTCTGTGACAACTTCAAAAATAATGCAGTTTCCCTGTTCTACCACTAGATTCTGTACGTAGGCATGGTCGGAGATGTTCTTTTATTTACGAACATTTCTAAGGATAAGTACAAGATGGTAAATTCCATACTTTGGGGGAAAATGTTCTCACGCACAAAACATGCACAGATCTGTGCATAAGAACAGCTGATAAATAATACTTTCAAGTCTTGTCTGACATTAGTCCGCATTAACTGACCTATGAACAGTTAATATGCCAGTTAGCCATAATATTAAAACCTGTCACCTCAGACAAAGAACATCTGAGAGTTTCCTGAGTGTCTGATATCAGGATGTTTACAATACATCCTTTGTGATTTGAACTTGCTTCTCACTGGTGCCATCAGATCATTGTCTGGGGCATTTGGAAATTGCGTGAATCCCTCAGACTCTTTCCGTGAGCATTTTCCGTGAGTTTTTGGAAGAGTCCACTACTGTCCTGCTGGGGGAGGCTGCTACTGCAAAAAAATGTGCTGCTTGCAATGTAGGGGTGTGCAACTGGTCAGCAAAAGACATGTTTACGTAGGTGGAAAGTGTCAAAGTTACATCCATTTAAATGCCAGGTTGAAAGTTTTCCCAGCAGATAATTTCACTGAGACAATATAAGAATGTTGACTAACAAGAGCTGATTTGACTGACATGAACCACGATTGGCACCAACTTGTAATTCTGGTTATGTGATACTGATGATTGCAGTGGCAGTCTACCCCAGCAGGACAGCAGTGGGCAGTTATTGGACATTTACCTTGACATAAGCAGTATGTTGATGTTATGTCTTCAGGAACATTCTCTGTATTCTCAAATCAGTTATGGTAGAGATCAGCATGTTATGATACTCAGAAAGCTTTTAAAAAAACAGGACTAATGCAGTGTGCCAATGTGCAATGTGAAGAGCTATCACAATATGGAGCCATTTACCAGATATTTCGCTGAAGCTCTTAGTTTTAGGAGATTACCAAGAACATATTTTTATATTAATTGATGAATCTGGAAGAGTTATGGTGACTTGGAGTGATAGGTACAGCACATAGTGACATTTTATATCTATATTGCATGTATTATGCTTAGATTAACCTCTTGATGCCTGTTGTAAATTGTATTGAACTATTTTATTGATTTATTTTTATGTTTATTTTTATATTATTAATTAATTAATATTTGTATTTTTTATTGTTATTAATTAATTTATTATTTATATGTTTTTTTTCCCTCCGTTTTTCTTTTTGCTATTTTTTCCCATATTTTTTTTACTGTATTTATTCTGTTTTCATTTACTTACTTAGGCCTTTGTATTCTGTTCGGAACATAGGCCGTAAATAAATGTAGGTGTTAAGGGTTAATTAAGTGTGCTCTTTATGTTGTCTGACTTGTTTTTGTATTCTGCATGTTGATGGTACTGTTTATTAAATGTGAATCCCAGGAAGAGTAACTAAATGGTAAATGGCCCATATTTTATATAGCGCTTTGCTATACCTGGAACGATACCCAAAGAGCTTTACATCATACATCACATTCACCCATTCACACACACACACATTCACACACTGATGGCGGAAGCTGCCATACAAGGCGCTCAACCACGACCCATCAGGAGCAATTAGGGGTTCAGTGTCTTGCCCAACGACACCTCGACATGAACTCGACTTGGCTGAGGATCGAAACGACAACCCTCGGGTTACAAGACGACCGCTCTACCTTGCTGAGCCACGCCGCCGCTGTGGCAGTAGCTCCAGCTAATGGGGATCCAAATAAATGAATAAAGGAATAAAGATCTTCTTTTACCGGTCAGTGGTTTCAATGTGTGGTCTGATCAATATATTTCTTAAGTTTTGAAAGAGTAAATGTATTTAGTACCCTGTGTACTGAACCTTTTTCTTTATTTTGATACTAATGCCACAGTCCTTTTGCAATTACAATTTATAGAAAGAAAAATATAACAACTGACAATTACAATGTGAAAAATGACAATGAAATCTGACTTTACTTTGTCTGTTACAAAGTAGTAAATGAATGACTGAAGGAGTGATTTTTCAGATCTCCATTTGAATGATCTCCACCATTTCATTTCTCAGCCTCCATAACAATGAAATAGATACATTAGCCAGAAATCTGCCTCAGTGTTAACTCTGATGACTATCAAGCAGCTGAAGCGTCAGAGACTGCTGAAGGGGGTAAAGAAAATAAAAAGGCGCAGAGCCAAACAGCTTTTTGTGTCGCCTCTCTGACGGGATAAGCTGCCACCAAGACTCCAGTCTCCTCCTAGTCCTATATGCGGTCCTCTTACTGTTGGCGCTATGTATAGGACTTCATGGAGCTCGTTTAAAATAGGTGCCCAGCTAACATTTCAAGTTCCAGTCCCTAAATATTAACCATTTTCCCTAAATACAGACTCCCACAAAGGCTGCCTTACAAGGGAAAGGATGATTGGTATGTGCTGCTGCGGCTTGGACTAAAGCTGAGAGTATGGGCGGGGGGTCTTTGGGATGTATTATCAGTAGCACACAGGTTGATGTGTTTGGACAATTATACTCCTGTAGTCATCACCAACAGACAGAAAAGCTTTTTGACAGACATGTTAATATTAATATTAATATGAAGCTAGCAAAATATTGGTTGCATCCACTGCTTTGTGAAACCGACTATGAATTGTTGAAAGAGAGGAAAAGACACTCAGTTTTCATAACAAAAACACACAAAAAAATGTTTGACCATCTTGCTTTGGCATGTATGGTACACCAAATACCTAAACACTGATTCTAGTTAGCTTGTAGTGAATCAAGCTCTTTTACTTATTCTCAGCAGTCAACAAATGCTGCTCACTGTCTCCATCAACGGTGTGCTGCTGGCTGGGGTAACTATAGTTTACCGGTTGTGAAATCCTGAGGTCTTTGTGTTGTTCTGAAGCTGTTAGCAGTCAAAAATACAAGAGGATCTTTCTTGGAGCAGTGAGTGGGGTTTTAAATGTGTCTTTATTTATAAACCCTCAGCTGTTTCTTTCATCTCCCAGAAAAAAAGAGAAAAAAAGAGAGCTTGAAATATCTTGCTCTGACTATAGTAATGTTCAATTTCAGCAGCCCTGCCCTCCCTCTGTGTTGTCTTCTCGCTAACATTCAGCTTCGGTAGCTGCTATGTAGGTTGCTCAGAGATCCTCTGATCAGGTGTATTTACTGTGCTGACTGTCTTTTCCTGTATTTGCTTGTTGCACTATAATGAAAACAGCAAATAAATATGCATTACTTTTGCTTCCAAATTGGTGTTTCTCTGTTTTGTGTCTGTTTTGTGTCTCTAATTTAAATAAATCATCATCTTAGTCAATTGCAACAAAATAAATTCCAACAATTCTAATGTCAAATGTTTGATAGCAGCTAAATGTGCCTTGTATATTTACTCTGTTAAATCCTTCCATCTGAGACCCACATGAGTGAAAGTTTAGACGCTGTTGAGTGATCGTGTAATGATTTTCCAGCCTGAAAGACGGGAGCTGTATTATCACTAGCTGTGTTTACATGCACCAATTCTCTTCCGTCAGGTTGCTGTTTTGATCAGACCTGTACTGTTAATTCTGATCATGACATGTGTTTGAACAAAATAAATAATTTTGACATCCACAGAATTGTACTGCTGCCTGACTTGCTGGAAACAGTGTTAGAAGGAGAAACAGTCATTTCTGGTATAAACAAACACTGCTGTGTGTGCGTATTTATTGCTGTCTTGCCAATTTCAGTTTCTACTCCCTGAGTTTTTTTTTAAATCTCAAGCAGTGTATTTGTCTCGCCCTGTCTCTGACTACACGCAACTTTAAAAAAAAAACAAAAAAAAACTTATGAGTAAAGCGAACAACTCAATACATAACAGGCAGGATGTAACAGGCATGTGCAGTAAGGACAATTTCTACCCAACATAAGGGAATATGTGTTTTCATGCATGCTGATCAGAACAATAATCGGCATAACCCACCCCGCTTGATCGAAATGAAATTGTGATTTGAATAAGTGACTGGATCAGTATCTTCTACTCGGTATGTTTAAATGAATCCTTTATAATTTAATCAGGCTTTTAATCTGAATACTTGTGTCCATGTAAATGTGGCTACTGAGATGTTCAGAATATTTTCTGCCATCTTTACTTTAAGAGAGCAAAAGCCAGATTAAGGTGAAAAAGGCCATCTCACCATGCCATCCATATCTTTAACCTCTAACATCATGAAGGGCAACTTTATGAGCCAAACTTCATTAACTGTCTTAAGTCTTATTTGTCAAACCATAAAATTCAGCAAACTCACTCATAATATGAAAGTATTAACACTTGAGCTGGATAACAATTACAATTTTTATTTGTGATTAATTGCATGATTTTTTGCAATCAGTCACGATTAATCACATTGTTACATGCAAAATTAAATAATGATTCAAATATAGTGTACTGTGTGCATATATTAAAAGTGCTGCTGTATGAAAACAAGTTCAGTAACTTTGGTTTACAAACACACAAACAAATAGGCTGTGCAGACACCCGATAAAATAATTGTCAGTGTTAATTAATTGATGCGTTAACATGATATAATGTGTTACCTAGACCAGCCCTAATTAGCACACTAATGACACAACATTTTACTTGTTAACATTTTATATAATTAAATATTTATGGATCCCAAATATTTGAAACCTGCGTTTCAGACTCAACCTGAATATGGTCATATTGCTGAGTGGAATATGAACACAGAAATGACAGGACTATGCTTTACTTACTGGTGTTACCTCCCCCACCGGTTCCAATTGTGTTGATGGTTGCCGGCACAGATGATGATGGGTAGAGAGGAAGGTGCCCATTCTCACAGCCCTGCTGCTGGTGCCAGCCTCCACCCATTCCTGAATCCCGGGAGCTCTGCCATCCATTGAGACGATCATCTGAACCATAACGCTGGTGGTGATGCAGGGCGTAAAGATTCCCAGATGAAGATGTGTTTGTGGAAGACGAGGATCCTGAAGAGGTGATGGTGGATGGAGGTGTGGATTGGTGATGGTGGTGATAGTGCGGTCCAGCAGGAGGAGGCCTTTCTAGTGAGTCTCCCCGTGCAGCAGCCCTCTCCTCCAGGTGGTTAAGCCACTGTGCCAGAGCAGCACGGTCTTCCAGAGAGGTGGCAGGGTGGATGAGGGCATAAGACAGGAGCTGGCGAGACTCCTCCAGGTGATGGCCGTGCTCGATGGTGTGGGCCAGGATGCGTGGCAGCAAACGCATGTACTCACTCTTGGCTTCGGTGTTGCCAGGTTTGAGCAGCGGGAGATGTGTGAGGACCAGTGAGATAACGCGCTCCTTAGGCTCACCTTGCCACTGGCTGATAATAACTGTAGAAGAAAATAAAACAGAACACAGTGAGATTCACAAACCAGTAACACATTATTCACAATTTTCATAATCCTCAGAAAAAGCTGCTGTCAGTCTTTGACTTTATTAATTCAAGTGTTAGTAACAGAGCTCCAGGCTAAAGCTGGATTTAGACTCGTGCGGCGTCTGCATGAGGTTGATTATGGTGTAGCTGACGCTGGTGAAGTCTGCTCTCGCACTTAATGGTAAGGGGCGTGCGTCATTTTGGTGTCGTGTTACAGTTTCTCTTCCTAATCTCAAGGTGGCAGTAGGGATTATATCGGCTGGTAAACTCAGCAAGTCGGAGTTCTTTGGATGGCTCACTTCAGTTCCGGTAGGTATTTCCTGTTTTAAAACAACAGTGGCATCCAACTTGGTGCGGTGTCTTCATGAGCACGTCGAGCCACCGTGGAACTTACGCAGATGCTGCTCAAGTATAAATCCAGCTTCACTTTCATAAATGTTAATTAAAAAATAAATAATAAAATAAAAATGAAAAATAAACTTGAAGTTCACTGAATTAAATGAAAATAAACATTTCAAGGTTTTAAATATCTCATGAGGCTGTGCTGCTTCTGGCAAATTTCCCTCTGGATTCATGCTTAATCTTTTTCATTAATACTTGAACTTACTTGAATTTAGTGAAAGGCAGCTCCAAAGCTGGCTCGAAATCAGAGCAAATACCCAAAGACTCCCATGTTAACAAGACCAACTTCACAGCACAAATAAACATGTTTAAAGCCTTGTACAAAAATCCATTTTAGGATTAATAGGTCAAGTTCACCTTCATGACAACTGTGAGGGGGGTGATTTTTTTTTTCTAACTCATCCGTTTGGATGTTATTTAATCTTGAAATTCAACATAATTAGGGGCGTGTCATTTTGATTGACAGGTATCCAACAGCAGCAGCAAGAAATGAGAGTGCAGAAAAAAACTGCTTTTTAGCCAGCTAGCAGTGTGCCTTAGCTTTAGCCTGCCTACCTCCATTAGCTGGTAAACTACTGTTGCTCGGGGTTAGCTCAGTTAGCTCTTAGCTACAAGCAACTTGGAGTTTGATGGTTGTCAGTCATCCACCCCCACCTTCACAGTCCCCCTCTCAGCTCAACCTCTTTGCCCATTTTTGGATTTTCTGGGACTAACGACATGCATGACACTACCAAAATGGCGACGGTGGGAACGCCCACGAGCTTCACTTTTGTTCTAAAGAAACTTATTGGTGACGTCACGGAGGCTCTGTCCATCTTTTATATACAGTCTATGGACTTCACCTTGCAGGCATAGAGGCCACGCCCACCGACGCAAATGTACGAAATAAACTTATCTGATGTTCTATTCTATTCTATTCTACAGTCATTTAGCAGACGCTTTTATCCAAAGCGACTTACATTTGATGTAAGTCACTAGTTTCAGACCTCTGGACTTTTACAGAGCTTTGAGAAAATATTGGTGCATTTGGACGGATTTGTGCTTTTGAGAGGTGTAAATGTAACACCAGACTTTATTCTTTGCCTGCTGATCCTCATCTGGTGACAGACAGCAAGGTCAAATAGTGATAGCGGCAACTTGCAGCAACACGTCTGGCAGCTGCCACAACGTGCTGTGAGTTGCCAGAGATTGCCAGAGCCTGCCAGGGCTGTTGCCACAGGCCAGCACAACAGCGCTAACGGTTTTAGACTGATATGGTTCGGGACCACCTCGTTCTGTCATCACTGTGTTGTGTAGCTGAGGAAATTCTGGAGGGGAAAAGTCTTCCACTCGCTCTGTGGCCTAGGTGCTTTGTGAATCTGTATTGCTTTCCACCATCAATGTAGGAATATCTGAGTCATATTACGGCTTAAAATTTTTAATTAATTAATGTCAACAATAGGGCTGGGTATTGTCACTCATTTCCTGAATTGATTCGACTCAATTCACAAGAGCCTACTTGATTCAATTTCGATTAAATCAAATTCGATTAAATATAAATTAATTTACATCTAATTATGTAACTCCAACTATTTTCTTGAATATAAAAATGTTTTGTTTTTTTTTAAACAATGAGTTCATTTACGTGACAATCAAAATTAGTTATCTGGGAGTAATCAGATTACTGTATTAATCTGATCTGACACATTTACATTAATTTTGAAGTACCAAAACAATACAGTGTTTCCAGCAGCGATGGCATGCCATCATGTAAATCAGATAAACAGCATCAGACTGTTTACTGTTTGATAAAAGGACGAAGTGTACACCTGTTCTAGAAGAAATAAATAAATAAACTTTAAATGACTATATTGGGTTTATTTTAAACTACGTGTATGGTGATATCACTTCCTGTTGTTGAACGTGATGGCGCCTGTTAGCATTAGCTGCTAATACCAGTGCTGTGGTCTTAGCGTTAGTTGCTTATTTGAGCAGTAATACGCTCTTTATAGACTTTATAGATGGATGTAATCCATCATCTTGGCAAGAGAAGCTGATTTTGGACAGAAGAAACACAGAGGAAATGAGGACATTAAAAAAATCCATCTCCAAGTTTTATAAATTGATATTTGATTTATTTTATTTGAATCTACTAAAATCCAGGCAACTGTAGCTCAGGAGGAAGAGCAGTTGGCTTTCAACTGCAAGGTTGATGGATTGATTCCAGGCTTTCCCTGACTACATGTTGAACTGTCCTTGGGCAAGAAACTTAACCCTAGGTTGCCTCCCAATGTGCCTATCAGGGTATGAGTGTGTGTGTGTGAATGGGTGAATGTGACAAGCAGTGTAAAGCGCAAGTCCATTTACCATAAATTGAATACATTTTTTTAACCCAGCCCTAAACAACACGTTATCTATGTTCTATATTGTAGAGCTACGTAGTGTTGGGTTTCTTCATTGTTTTTAGCCACCACTGAACTTCTTGGAGAGTCTTGAGCTGTGTCCGTACAAGTGACAACATGCAAATGGGGAGCTGCAGCGGTTAATCTCTCATCCAGCTTTTATGCTTCATGTTGCTCAGACACGGTGAAAACTATTAACTAGTGAGAATAAAAGATAACACCACATATGAGCAAATTCAACCATATTCCATGTTTTACAATCGATTCCAGCTTCCCTAAATTCTCATCTGTGTCGTTCTTCATCGTACCAGATGTCTAATGCTGTTCATTTCAAAGCAACACAACACAGTGTACAGCTGTGGATCAGAGCCCACTTGTTCTCTTGGCTTTTCATCACGGTGTTGCTCTTCTCTGAGGTCGTGTAAGGAGGGAATGAACACAGAATACGTAGACAAATATTCAGAGAGATAATTAAAGTCTTTCACGGGGACCTGAGAAATGTTAGGTGTACTGGTGCGACTAAGAAAAAAAGTTTGTCGCACTCAATAATTTTTTGTCGCATGTGGTCGTACTCTAGAGCCCTGTTTAAGCTGCCAGGTAATGGTGATGACTGGACATCCATGATTTGGAAGACAAAACAGACAATGGCATTTAGGAGGCAGCAGAGGAGAACGTAGTTCATAGATAAAATTAGTAATGAACACATGTACAATTAAAAATAGATTATACCACAGTGATTTCATTCTTCCATTTAATTCTTTCTTCACATACCAAACTCTGATGCCTGCTTATGGAGGCTGTACAGTTCTGAACATAACCTTGCGGTCATAAAGCTCTATTGTTGTCCATTAGGGGTCCATTCCTATCTTCATGGACCACAGCTATAGATACCATCAGGTCAGGGTGACAACTTTAGTCAGCCACACAAATAAAGACAGGATGTATCAGGACCCAGAAAGGTTTTCACTGCCTACTCGTGAAATGTATTATAAGAATTTAACAGTGGAAAATCTTAATAATAAGGATCATGACATCTACTACCCCGTCATGCTGTCATTATTCTTTCTGTTGAGTGGGCAGCTACAGCTTTTACCAAGCAGACATAAAACCACAGGTTTGAAGACTTCTCAACAAGATTCATAGTGATGAGTAAGGCGATGGGGAGTAAGGGGAAAGATGAAGGTAAAAATTAGTTTGAGTGGGAAGCAAGAAATGGAGAGAATGAAGGAGAAAGATTTGTGAGCGCAGCCTGGGAGACACTCAACTCTGCTCCAAGTATGATGCAATCCTTCATTCCTATGAATGAGGCAATCCTTATTCAATCTGGGAACAGGAATTGTTTCATTATTAAAACTCATTTAAGATCTAGCGACTGGAAAACATTAAAATGTAACAGAAAAACCTGTAAATATTCCAAAATAGTTCACAGAAGCAGCGATGCACTGCCAACATGTAAACATCACCTTTCTTTTTTGAACAGTAAAATGTTGACATAAATACTTTCTATATACATAGCATATAGAAATCATTTTAAATAATTAATAATGATCATCATAGACTCATTAACATCGGAAACCAAAAATATGTCAAACAAAACTGCATACTGCATACTGCAACTCCATAGGTTTCTGGTGCATTTATTTAGTAGCCATGTATGGTTCAATCAAAATATTAATATGTTACATTTTCTTTAATAAATCAATGGAAATCCATATGTGGCAGGCAGCCACGGCTTTGTTGTTAGCACCATGCCTTCAAAATGCCAAGAATTAAATCGTTTCACATGGACATCAAAATTTCTTAATTGAACCAGAATTTCCACCTCCAGAAGATCAGCAGCGGTTGGCTACTCTGCTCAGTTGAAAAACGATCGAACGCATGAAAAAATAAAACAGATAACGGGCACGGTAAACACTGGGTGAATGTACGTGATATGAGCGAGTAACCAGTATGGGAATAACACAGTATTTGCAAGCAGAGAATCACCCTCGTGAGAGCCCATCAATTCACTGTGCACATACGTTCCCTTGAGAACCTGTGGTTGACGTGTCGTATCCTCTGATTGGTTGGTTTTCCGGCCGACAACAGAGCTAATGTCGGAAAGAACTTCTCTAGGCTGTGTCCGAATGTCCACCCTACTCCCTAACCCCTCGTTCACTACATAGGGCTGCACTACATAGCACACTACATACCTCCTCCTCTCGCAACCCACGTGACTACCTCCGTCACCACAGCAACCACATCCCGCGTCTAGATGTCATTCCAAATCCAATCCAAAGTTGTATGTAAATATTTTTTTTTTTTATTCCTTATGTTGTATTTTATTCTTTGTTTGTTTGCTTATAGGTAATTTTGCGCAGCTCAATTTTTTCGCCTCCTTGCACCATGTTGAGCTTTGGCCCGCAATGCATTGTGGTCTATATTGACCCATCTAGTGACCATCAATGCTCACTACTTTTCAAGATGCATTGTGGGTAATTTTGAGTGCCCTACTTTTTTCTTTCTGGACATTAGGACACTTCGAAAAAATGGTGTGACCCCTATATAGGGCACTATGTAGGGAGTAGGGTGCACTTTCGGACACAGCCTTAGTGTTGTCAACATATAAATAAACGACGCTGAGCATACGTGTAAAGGGTGATTCCACTGAATTCTTGGGAACCTAGACCACATTAGACCAGCCCTACATCCACGGCTATGAATCTTTGTAGGGGAAATACACACAGATGCACACACACACGCTCTCATACCACTTCTGACAGCCTCAGAAGTGGTATGAGAGTTTATTTAGTTTATCCAGATTAAATGTGTAAAGGTTGCTGCTTGTAGAATTATCAGGATTTCTCCACTGGAAGCCATCACATATCGTCTTTTGGGGATGGCTCTCTAAATCAATCAGTTTGTTTGCACAGCAGGTGGTATTTGAGATGGGATGTACTACTGTGGTCACTCAATTCACATATTGCAGAGCTTTAAAGCTGAACTGTCCGTGTAAAAGACCCATTCTGTGTCCATTTCTGCTTCAGAATCAAACTTATTTCTGCAGTTGTGTTATTTACTTAACTTGCAGACCTTAAACTACGCAGACGGTACGTGCATTAATTGCGTGTTTAAAAAACAGTGCCGTTAAATGGAACTTGCATTAACAAGTAATTTTTGACAGCCCTAAAAATAATATAATATACCCACTGGGATGGCTTCCCTAGTCATGTCAAAATAGGCAAGATATTGAAGCCCAAGTTACACTCAATGTGTTCCTGGTTTGTAAGCTGCTTTGAATAGAAGTTCATGGTACATTAAATGCTGTCTTTTTAAATGACTTCTTCAGAACTAAATTTGAAGAGAATAGCTGACAATAGGGTATGAAAACTTATACCTGGATGATACTACTTGTGGGTTATTGATCTCTTACCCTGAGTTTAAAATATCAAGCAGTTAAGGTTGGACCCATTCCCCTCACAACAAGCATGCACCATATATCACCAAAGAGAAGTCACATTTCACACCCTGTATGGGCCGAAGGTCAACGGGTAAGAGCTACATGAGGCCACATATAATACATATTCACTTGTACCCGTCCAGTAGGGCAGAAAGAGTTTAAAAGATTCTGAGTATGAAACCAACCAATTCAGGGTAAATTAAGTTAGAAGAAATGAGTCACTGACACATTCAGAGAAGCCAGTCACTGTTAACACTCTTAGTCTCATGATAAGCCAGAATAAATTAATGAAACATTTCTTTCCTCATCTCTTAGATTGGTCATCCTCATCATAAGTTTTACAGGCAAAGTGCTAACTTAACCCAACTTGGGCAAAAAAAAAAAGAGGGGAGGAAGAACGGAGAAAGATAGGGCTGCTCGATTATGGGAAAAATGATAATCACGATTATTTTGATTGAAATTGAGATCTCGATTATTTAACACGATTATAGATAAGAGCTTTGGGGGGGGGGGACATTTGAAGTGTTTACTGTGGTAATGCCGACTAGTTTCTTTCCACCAGGTCTCCATAGCTATTGTTTGTCTCAGACCAGCAGCTATGTTCCACCTGGTGTGATCTGGAAAAAAAATAGTCTGGAGACATTTCGTTTTCACGTAGAAATCCGCGTCAATAAAATGTAGCGCGACATTTCTATACGGCTCTGGTGCGGCTTTACCACAGGTCCATAGCAGTGGCAAAACATCGGACTGTCACCACATCTTTCACAACACCCTCACTGCACTCATCATACAGGACAGAGAGAGACAGTCCACTAAAATGGACTAAAGTGAGATGGCAGTGATACCGTTTGTCCAAAGTGTTGATGAGTTTCTTAAATCCTGGATTGTTCACTGTGATAATTGAGAAAAAAGTTCTGTTTGTTTATAACGTTTGTCTCTCTGTGACTCTGGGAGCTGGTGGATTATTTAGTTGCGACTCACAAAAATTGAACATTTTTCTATTTTTTTGTGTTGCGTCGCAAGCCCCCGTGTGCACGTCTGTGTGCAGGAACGCAACATTTTACATGCTCGACTGTCGCCTGTCACTTGGCTGGAGGAGGGCTGCGATTTTCGCTTCCTCGCGCAAGTTTACATAGAAAATGATGGAGAAGGAGCGACTCCGCCTCCCGTGTGTCCAGTTGTCTGCAACTCGTTCTGAATAAAACTAAAGCGGTCGGGGCTGTGGGAGGAGTCTGCAGCAAAGCGCTGCAATGACAGCTGCGTTCGATTTGAAAACAGCACAAACTGAAGGACAAAAAAATAATCGGACCATTTCATTTTTATGATCGTTCAAAACCCAGATCGTAATTGCGATTAAAATTCGATTAATTGCCCAGCCCTAGAGAAAGGGCTTGTTAAACATGGGGTTCTTACATTGAGATGCATTCAGGTATGGCTAGAAAATGTGGCTAAAAAAATAACATCTCTGATTTTTTCACTTTTTTTTTCTTTTTTTAGCAATATGCAAAACAACTGCATCTGTAACACTTTTACACCAGATCCTTTTCTTATCATATGTGATGGACTCTGAAAATGATTCCCCTGATGTTGGTTGTCTCTTTCTAGGAGTTTGTGGGCTGCCGCAATCTTGTGCATCTCATAGAGAGCTGCATTTCTTTCACTCAGTGGCGTGCTTCTGTTTGGGGTATTAAGTTTTGCTATTAAGCAACGTGCCGTTACTTGTTTCACAGTCTGCAGTTGCAAAACTGAACAAGTTCCAAATAAATGATGACATACAGCATTTTTCGAGAAAGGGCTCTTCCTTTGTGTTTTGGGCTTTTCTGTGTGTGTTTATGTGGGATAAGGGTGGGGAAGGGCAGAGCCCAAAATGAACTACAAAAGCCCAAGAAGAGTGCTGGCAGTGCATATTAAAGACACATTATGTAACTTTCTGACCTTAAAACTCTGTATTCCAGACATGTTTGATGGCACAGTGACATTTATTATGCACATTTCTGCAGCTGTTGCTACCTAGCAGCGTCCCAATGCTCAGAAACTGCACTTCACAACCTTTTCTTCCAGGATGTTGCATGACGCTGCAGCCTAGTTTCCATTTACGCTAGCAAGCAGATAACAACACACCGGCTGTTCTGAACGCACACCGTGGCTGATTCAGCACAGAAATGCAAGAAGACATTGCCAGAGGAAGCGAGGAAAAGAGCAGGGAGAAGGAACAGAGTAACAGATAAGCAAGAGTCAGGATAAGACTTTTATTGGCTGGGGAGAGCTCAGAGTACAAGTAGGATGCAACATGGATGCTGAATTAGTTGTCGATTGGGCGTGCGTCACCGAGAAAATCTGCAAAAGTTCTGTAGTGCATCTTTAAAAAGGGGGAAAATACAGCTTTTCATAAAAACAAATTGATTACATTTGGAGGAAAATTGGTTTATTGCCCAGCCCTACATAACTCTTTACCCAACAATATCAGCGCCTCCTGTGACACCTTGTTTTTTCGACCTTTGAAAGCCCAAGAAGTAATGGGCACAAAATTATCTTTTTATTTAATCTGAAGTCTTTATTTGGCCCTTTAACAAAATATTACAAATAGAATAATTACAAATAATTTGCATATATATACATATATATATATATATATGGTTAGTCGTGATGATATGTCGTATTAATAGTGCAAAAGGTATCCACCACGGGCGCAGCACTGTTGTTTTCGTCAACGATAATGATGGCAAATTTATTTCGTTGATTAAACTTTTTTTTATGTCAATAACGAGACGCTGACGAGCTAAAAATGGCTCTCTGATGATGAAAACATGACGAGACGTTTGTGAGATTTCGTTGATGAGACGAAAATGTTCAAGGGCTGATTGTCCGAAATTAAAAATGTACGACATTTCTGCCTGTTGTGAGTGCAATCTGTCAGTCAGCAATGCTGCTGCACCTTGACCACGCCCTCCACCAGACGTGCAGCGTGCACACAAACAAGTAGTTTATTCATTCACATGTTAACCTTTCCCGTTTTCCTCTTCTGACTGTGGTTGGAAGAAACAGGGGAGACCCTTCTTCTCCAGGGCCGAAGTAGCATTCGCTTCAGGGTTAGCTCCCTACGCTCCTCTTTACACTTGTTAATGAGTTGAAACACAAGGATTTATTACAAGACCTCGCTCATACTTTTACACTACTTCTCCGCTCTCTTCACTCCCGATGCGTGTTTCCCTCCGTGTACACGTTCACTCACGCTCACACACGCACTGAGCTGGCTGAACCACACACACAGCAGTTAGACACATCCCATAACACATAAATGAATCATGACGGCAGCGTCAACGAAGGGGTTTGGTGGAAGCAACAAAACGATATATGGACATATATGAACTATAATCCATCATAATTTCACTGGCAGACCTAGTCAAGTTGAGCATATGTGCTCCTCATCCTTTGCTCATATTTTGGGCATGAGTATGTTCAGGGTGGAGTATTGAACTTCAGAAAATTCTCAGAAATAAAGCCACAGTTACCAAAGCAAGGATGTTGTTGCTCTTTGCCTTTTTAGGAGTGCGATTACAGATGATTACAGTATTTGCTGTTGGCTGGGAAACCTTCTCAGTCTAAAACAATTCCTTTTAATTTTGTAATTTTTGATGAAAAGACAAACAACAAACAACAAGCTCACAAATTGTCGCTATATGTTAAACTTATAGATCAGCTATTTTCTTGTGTGACATTTTTGTATGATGAAGTAGGGCATCCATTCATGAAAAAAGTTGAAATATAGAAATAAAAGGTGTCTGTCCAACAGCAATTAAGTAAAGCACGGCAGCATTGCATCCCTGTTGACGGGAAAGTCTCGGCTAAAGCTATCAGTCTGGTAAAGGATCTGGTTTTTATGCAAAAGCATTAAGGTTAACTTGTTTTATGAATTGCAATACTTGTTATAACCTGTCAACCTTGATTCCACTTTTTAATACGTATTATTGGCCTAAATTCATTTATTTAAAAACTAATACTTTTTTATTTGACTAAAACTAGACTAAAACCTTTAAGTTTTCGTCAACTAAAACTAGACTAAAACTATCAAACTTCGACATGACTAAAACATGACTAAAACTAATAAGCATTTTCGTCGTGACCACTAAAACTAAGACTAAAACTGAGATGCCTGCCAAAAACAACACTGGGGTGCAGAAGACAAATAACAGTGTACAAAAGGGTTTTGAGCCACGTTTTTACCATGAAGCGTTGCAACTGGCCTCAATTAGAAACTGCGTGTTTTAATAGTTAAGTTTGACTCACAATCTTACAGTGAACTTGACTGGAATGTGGAGTCATTGTGTTGAGCTTCTTTATCAATATAACCTAACTGTAAGAGAGACAACGAGATTGGCTTTAATTTATATATATATATATATATATATATATATATATTCTTCCATTACAAAGAAATAAGTGACCCATTTAAATTGACTGGACTAAATACAGAAAATAAATGTGGGATTAGACCACTGTGAGGTATTAAAGAATTTTTTTTTTCTATTATTTTAGACCAGCTGGAGAAACTGGGGCATTTTTGGAGCTGATGAATCACATCAGACATCTGAAAAAAATTAGACATAGACAAAGAGAGTTATTTCTTTAGGGGCTGACGTAGCAGCTCCCTGATGCGAACAATGTCTGCTGGTGAACTCTGCGTGCCATCCTGGGCTGGCACTGCCCTCTGACACCATCTGTGGCAGCAAAACAAGGTTCTGCTTTCAACAAAGCCCTGCCTTCCCTGTATAATTTCTCCACTGTCAACTTTCCGGCAGACTTTCCACCTTTCCCCCACATGGTGGCCACTGAAAATACAACAGAAACAGAAAGTAAGCACACAGATAAAAAAAAAAGTGAATGAGTGACTGAGCGTTTAAACTAAATCTGACTCAAATACTTTCAAGTCTGGTCTGTTGCCATGGTATCAAACACCTAAATCTGTATTCAAATTCTTTTTTAAAATAAATTTGATATGTTTTCATTTATTATACATGCATGTTTATGAAAAATTCTAACACCTCGTGAAATTAAAAAATGGTAACCCAAAGATTCTCATGTCTTGAGATATGAATAGAATCTCTAATGAACCTGATTCTCCTGTAAACACAGACCTGGGAACCTTACAGTAGCAACAAACATTTAAAGGGATTAACACTGACCCTGAGCTGGATACAGCATGTCCCTTCACATCAGACTCAGATCACAAGACACACGTGACAGTGCTGGAAACAATGCAATTGTTTTAGCGCATTTGTTACACATTGGTTATGTGCAAACAAAAACACACCCAAATGGACACTTGTGGAGACAGATGATTCCTCTCATTCTAAATATAGCTGCATCAACTGCAAGTAAAGCCACAACAAGGCAGCCAGCACAGCAGATAAGGCCGTATAAGTGGTTAGAAAAAGGACACATTGCACAGACAATGACACACCAGTTTTGTCTTTGTCTTTGTATGTGTGTGTGTGTGTGTGTGTGTACGTAAAGGTGAAAAAGAGAAATGAAATATGCAATATGAATGAAAAGGTGTCAGAGCTAAAAAAAAATCTTTTTGCCCACTGTGAACTAGCGTTATTATAGCCTGGTGTGTTTATGATTGGTAGAGCAGATTACTTAAATTTGATTAAAAATTAGGACATATGTTGGTCGGGCTTGGTACAACTAATGTGTAAGCATGAAGGCTGAAATAATTTAGTAGTACAATGAATAATCTTAAGTCTCAACATGGAATTCATGTGTGTATCAGACATCTAAGCTTTTGTCCTGAGCTTCTCCTGTTAGCAAAACAAACATGACACTGTCTCACTTTGTCCCACTACTGGTGACTTGCTATGGCTACTGTTGAGTCAACAACACATCTGACACAGCATGTTCTTTCACCAACCAGAGGACAGCTATCAGAGCAAAAGCAAAAGACAATTTACCAACAATAAACAGAGCAGCGAGCTGAGTTAAGGTAAACCAAAGAGGCTAACACAGGCTAACTCCAACCAACATGTGGGAAAGACAAAGTGGTAAAACGTGAAATAGAAACAGTACAGTAACAGTAAATTTATGATAGTACAAAAAGCTTGTACTATCATACAGTTATAAAAACAAAACTTCATGGGATGTGTCCGTGCTGAGACAGTATGGGAAAGCAATTTGGATAAT
Source organism: Melanotaenia boesemani (assembly GCF_017639745.1). Lineage (NCBI taxonomy): Eukaryota > Metazoa > Chordata > Actinopteri > Atheriniformes > Melanotaeniidae > Melanotaenia > Melanotaenia boesemani. Next base: position 6,438,040 of record NC_055682.1, on the reverse strand, counting down.
GGAGATCAGTCTTGTGGGGGTTACTTGAGGGGAACAGAGTTAGGAAAAGCAGTGCAGTGACTGGTGGAGTGAGGGGTGGAGTTAGTAAGGAAAAGTTCCTCTCCTGATTTCCGAGTGGATTCTCCAGCTCAGCAGTGGGGAATGTGCTGGCATACCACAGGGCCCGCCAGTGAAGAGCATAGTGATTCCTCATGGATCAGAGCTTTCCCTCTTACTCACACACCCACACATGTTTATACAGCAAAACCTGAGTAATACCTTCACTCTCTGATGAAGCTTTGACATCACACACTGATTCCATGAATCAATTTTCTATTAAATCACAAAATGACCCAGTTGACAAAGAAACCCATATACGTTTAGCCAAGAAGATGTAACAACTATTAATTATGTTGTAGAAGATTCTACATAATGAACATGGACAAGGACGTTCAAATCCTTTTACATAGCAGGTACTGAAGTATATTGCTGAAAATTGGAAACCAGCCCAAACAAGTTTATAGCTTCTTAAAGGAAAAATGCTGACTGTAATATTAATCATTTTTCTGTCATAAAACTGATTTTAATTTCAATGTTATAACAGAAAGATAGTCTAGACATCAATAGCTTCTGAGCTAGATTATGTATTTTTACGGAGATAACTGCAAAATGAAAAAAATAGAGATTTCTAAAACAGCATAGCCCAGTTCCAAAATAGTGGAGTTCTGCAGGTCTTCAGTTAAACAGACAGAATCATCAAAAGATCAAATCTACCACATTACACAGCTGAGACAACGTTCAGCTCTTTGCTCTCAAAGACAACTTCTGAATGGACAAAAGTAACCAGGGAACTGATATTTACTCTCTGGATAAGCTTGACATTGTGGCCAACCACTTGACCTGTACTGCAACCCCAGGATTCCAGCAGGCGTGGGTCTATAACGTCTACAGTGACATGGTTTTGTTTGGTGCTCCACACAGCTTCATACCACAGACAACATTTCTGAAAAAGAATGTCTTGCCTCTCTGATTACTATTGTCACATTACCTTTTCTATTATCAAAACTCTTTAAACTAACTCCAGAAAATTGTTCTTTCTGGTGTTGACCTTTCAAACTGAATCTGTGGTGCCAAATCCACCCACACTGAAAATTCTTATATGTTAATATCTGGTCTGATGTCAGCTGTTGTATTTAATTAGTAATGTGAAACTCAAAACCTATGGGGTATAACATGCATGCTCTATATATGACTTCCTGAAAGACTGCATGAATCAAAACTTGACTAAAAAGAGACTGAAAGACATGCTTTTGAAATGCACCATTCAAGATAATGTCAGGGAAATCAATTGTATTATTTTCAGAGGGCACAAATGGCTTTGGATAGAAGCAAGATCAGGGGCGTTCACAGAAATGTCTTTGATTAATTAACCACAGTGCACTTTCAAAAAGGCCACTGTGCTATGCCATAAAGCGAAATGCTGTTGTAAAGTGATGCGGCAGTGATGTGGTAGGCTGCAGGGCGACGATGGCTCCAGGAATGTATATAGTGAGTGTCAGGGTGGCATCAAAATGAGTCAGAAACACAGAAGTTTAAAACTGCAAAGTGATGTCACAAGTTACATCATATCATTTAAACCTCAAACATGTATGAGCTGAAAATGTGTGTCATTTTGTTTTGTCTTAGTAACCAGAACATATCAGAAAATAAATTATTGAAACGTACTGAAAATGAAAAAATGAAAAGCCATTTTCTTCCATGGAATATTTTCTACACAAAACACCTTTATAGCAGGTGCTGAGATTATCTGAGCCCAGCACGGTTGGCTCAACACTAACTACAACAAAAATAGCAAACGCAACAAAAGTGTGAAGAAAACGTAACGGGGTAGTGGGGAGGTCTGTTGTAGGGTGTAAGAGCTGTGCTACTACAAAATATATGACTAAACAATCTAATGTTACAAACTGCACTACCCCACCCAGAAAGACTCCATGTCCTAGCAAGAGGTGTAGGCAGGCTCCCACAGGCCTCAACACAAATGAAGGGGGGGCTGCATGAATAAGGGAGGAGAAAGGAGAAGGGTGGATAGTACATATAGAGAAACAGACTAGAAAGTTCCCCTGTGTCAACAGGTTTCAGATAGTGGGATAGAAAATAAGGACAGGGCAAGATAAAGGGTAAAAAAAGGACATAGGACCATAGTTCCAGCTCTAAACAAGGAGGAAACTAACAAAAAAGGGCAAAGAGAGAGAAAAAAAACAAATAAAGACAAGACAGACTGAGGTTAGCGGGATCAGGCTGGTGTGGCCTCATCCTGTACTACTGACGCATAACCACATGAAGAAAAGAGGAAAAGGGGCGGTCTATAGACTGACAGAAGCTGGATTAATAAAAAAGTTAGTGATAAACACGTTACTCTTTAAATAATCTTAACATTCAACGACTCACACTGGTGTGACAATGTACAAATTTGCAATGTCTTAGATGCAGGATTAAAAAAGTAATTGTACAAACTGTTAACCTAGTTACCTTCTTTACAAACTTGTAGCTGCAGGTGATGCCCCACGCACTGTTGCCATGTAATGAACTTGTGCCTTTATTGTTTATCTTATTTCTATAATAAAGCTATAAGATGAGCTAATAAAACCTAAAAAATACATATTTAGGTTAAAACATCCTGGGCCTGCTGGAAGAAAGTGTAAAAAATGTGATGTTGCCTATTAGTGTGCAAATACAATTTTAAGCATTCTGGTCATCTTCATCTTACCATGTTACTGAAAATACCAAAGTTCAACAGCCAGTTGTCAATGATAAAGTGGCCCCACAACAAAGTGTTGTTTTTATTTTTTTATTTAAGTCTAAATAAGACTTTTTTTTTATTTTATTCAAGTCTAAATGAGACCATAAATCACAAAATTACTGTTATGTCATATTGTATGGATGTAGCAAAGAAGAAATAAGAAGAGGAAAACAGAGAAAAGTATATCCTTATCCATCTTACTAATTGTGTGTCTGTCTTCAAGTCCCACAGGTGACGCTCGGGGAGAGGAAACCTGGTGTCAAACTGTCTGGAACAGCAGGTGATTTACACCACTCTCACTGTGTAACACTCACTTGCACACATGCTGATCAAAATCTGGATATACTTACTGCATCTGTTTCATACCGACATGCATAAATTTTGAATAAAGCAAATTTATTAAATCTTATTAATAAAAAACTTTATTTCTATCAGTCAAATGAGTCAGGCGTGTGTATCCAAAAAATATTAGCATTAGCTAAATACCCATATACCCATTCCCATGTTCAAAATTGGGTATCTGGCTTCTGATAAAATGACAACAAAAATAAAATTGTAACAACATGTAAAGCATTTTTGCCAATAAACAAGCCTAGAAAAAAAGAAAGACGTATGGACAAGCTGCTTATTCAGAGGACTTAATCCATGAACTGATGAGCTTTGCTCCTTTTTGACTATTTATTTGGATGCTTCACCTTTCAGACAACTGTTGAAATAAGAATCTTTACTGTATTTTAAGTAAAGTAATAAACATTTTCATCAAAATGCAAAAAGATTTATCAGTGTCTCAACAGATAGTGAAAAACTGACAGAGACGTTCCTGTGACCTATAACAGACCAGGAAAAAGGACCACCTTTCCAAAGCTCTTTAACACCACCACAGCCGGCACCTTGTCAAATTATAGAACATTATAAAAAGCACCGCTCATCTGGTTTTCACATTTTGTGTAGGTCTGCGAGCATCTATCTAGCAGTGTTGGTGTAAAGTAGGGCTTTCCCCCAGATTGCTTCTTTATTTATAATGTTTAAACCAGCAGCAAATATCTGAATTTCAGGTTTTCAAAAGGAAGAATTGCACATTACCGAGCATATGCACAAATACCCTAATGTTGATGTGCTACAGAGTTAGCCTTGCAACTTATTTGCATCTGATTGTTTATGGCCACACCAATATAATATGAATGTCTGTATGTTTGCATGCTTATACTAAAGTAGGAAGCACCTGCCGGATGGTAAATTGTTTCTCTGCGCTGAGTGTGTGCATTTGTATCTCGCTTCAACAGAAAAAGGAAAAGCTTCATCAGGGCTTCTGTAGATGCAACGTCCTGCTATACTGGATTCATACCCGTGCGACATCTGTTTAAGGTCAGTTGCAGGCTCCACGTAACATGCACTCCTGCTATGCAGCACAGTTACGCAGAAGTACTCTCTTGTGATTGGTCAGTTTGTGATGACATAACTCCAAATTTCTGTATCTTCTTCCTGAATTTGTGCCGTAACGGCCATTTTTAAAAACAACACATTTCTCATTTGTTGGTGCTGTAAAATTTTTAACAAAAGAATAACTTCTTCATTTGCTTCATGAAGACACTGCATTATGTCGGCCGTTGTTGTTCTAAAACAGAAAATACCTGCCAGAACTGAAGTAAACCACTGAGAGAATTCAGCCCTGTGGAGTTTACCAGCCAACACCAGCCCTACTGCCATCTTCAGATTCAGGAGAGAAACTGCAACACACTGCCCCTACTCGAGTGTGAAAGTACCATACGCAGATGTCACGCAAGTATAAATCCAGCTTTAGAGTGAAGTGGTCCTTGATTCTTTCAGTTTTATAACCACTCTCAAACTCACTGAAACAGTATCAAGCAAGCCAAGATTTACATGTAGTACACAACTGTGAGAATGGAGGACAATTATTTGCTAATCCAGTTCACCCATTTCCCACTCCCAGCTAAGGACTGGAGGTCTGGCGGAAGCAATGTGGGGTCAGACAGATATACAGTCTACCTGTAGATGTGTGCAAAGCACTCCAGTGTTTGGGAGGCTCTGAATGTGGCAGTTGCAACTATGCTGGGAATGTGAGCCTCTGCTCTGCCAGGACTGGACCGGAGAAGCCCACAACTCTATTTAAGGAAATGGCAGTGAGGGGCTTGTCAGCCACTCTTTGCATCTCTGTTTCTTTGTGCATTTTTCTGCTCAAAGCCTTTTTCCTTCCTTGCACAAAACTCATAATTATTTCCTCTGAGCAAAAAAGGTTTAGTTTCATACCCACAGGAAAAAAAAGAAACAAAAAAACAAGTCTGTGCACAAACATTCAGTAGTATCTTCATTCATAAGGGGGTTGGTTAACAGTTTCCGGTATGTTTGTGAGAATAATAGGACGTGTCCATTCACTGTTTTATTGTATATATATATATATATATATATATATATATATATATATATATATATATATATATATATATATAAAGAGCAACGGTAAGCAAAATAAAGATAAGTCTCAATAAAGATGAAGCTTTTCATTTTAACTGAAAGAAAAAAGAAGCACATGCGCATGATTTCAGTTATTTGAGACTTCAAATAGGCTTGTTTGACTTAATACTGCTTGTTCCGCTTCCTAAATAAAGGAGTATTAAGTGATTGTTGCATTGCACAGGCTTGTGTCAGGCTGTTAGTTAAGAAGGTTTTAAATATATGTTGATAGTAATTATAATAACTAAGTACTACTATCTATATGCATAGATAAATGGATAGATGGATAATAATAAAAATAAAATGCTCATTTATCCATTAGTCATTCAAAAAATATGCCATGCCATCCCACAAATGAGAACCCATGATTTATGTTGTTTGTTCTGTTTATGTGCCTCTACAGTAATTTGTTGGTTTATTTTAAATGTAGAGTTTATGTGTGAGAAACACTTGTTTTGTACATAGTGTGGTGTGCCTTTGAGTAAGAAAGAAATGGATTTACACAGTGTCCTTGGCTGTCAATGACCTCAAGGATGTAGCTTTTAGCATTTTGGCTGTAACATTGTGTGAGTAAACACAGATCAAACTCACAGTGTCCCACTGAGAAAAAAAGACAGAAAAGAGGCTTGTGGTGAAGACAAGGTCAGCGATTGGACATGACAGCTAAATGACACATAAAAATCATCTAGCAGTAATGTGTGTTACAGTAGTTAAAATATTCCACCGAGGAATAATGGCCTTTTGTTCATTCAGAGCAGGATTTATCATTTTTCTTGGAGTAAACTTTTAATAGATATCATTTATATATAATGTACATTGTTTTTTTGTTTGTTTTTTTGCCCTGCACACTGTTAATAATATTTCTTTGTTATTCAAAGCAAGGTATTTCAGGTTATTTTTATGTAAAAAGTGCTCTAAATAATGAGTACTGCTTACTGGAGGAGTTTGGTATGGATGAGGTCATTTTCACCCACCAGGGACCTCTGTTGTGGTCACAGCAACCGTTTCCATAGGGCTTTCGTGGCAAGTGGTTCTGCACAGCTAAGTGTGTCCACTGAAGCCAACAGCATGTCGATCAATGAGCGGTCAGTGGCTCCTTGCTGCATCTCTATCATCAATGTCCATTCATTTGAGGACAGAAAAGACAGCTGAGACACAGCAGAGTGTGAAGCGGACTACCACATCTTTGCCATGAGAATTTTTTTAACTGTGTTTAAGTTCTAATCTTATATAATCTCACAATTAAGGAAACTTTTAAGTATGAATCCTAAAACCAGGGTTTCCTTATTTTTAATACTACAGCAGAAAGTTAGGGTCCAATGTATTATTGTGTACAGAAATGCATACATTTCACTTTTACTAAGTGCTTTTTACATAGTCTGAAAAGTTGCTAAGTTGTGTGTTGTTTGGTGTGTGTGCATTGAGAAGCGAGTGTTTTTTATGCATGTGTGTGTGAGTGAAATGGGAGTGCTGAGCTAAAGCACTACAGGAAGCTCTACTGTTGTAGTTTTAATCATTTTTCATATTTTATATGACAGTGTATTAAATATGACAATGCATTGGCAAATATAATGAGGTTTTAATCATTAACATACACTGCTGTCCAAAAAACAATTGCACACTTTTATGTTTGATTGAACTGCCTACAGCTTTTATTACAGCAGTATTCCCTTTGGCATCATTTCAATAAGCTTATGCAGCATCAAAACATTAATTTTCTTCCAGAATTGCATAAATTTTTTCACCAGGATCTTGTATTGATGATGGGAGAGTGTGAGCACTGAGCAAAGCATTCTCCAGCACATCCCAAAGATTCTTCATGGGGTTCAGGTTTGGACCTTGTGGTGACTGATTCATGTGTAAAAATGATGTCTCGTCCTCCCTGAACCATACATCCATTCACTTATTTGCTAAACTGCTTGGTCTATCCCAGCAATTAGCAGGCAAGAGGCAGGATACACCCTAGACAGGTCGCTAGTTTACAATCTGAGCTCAATGAATCCTTGTAATGTAATCTTGGAATATGGCCGTGCCATCATGGAAGACAGAATAACCTGGTCATTTTTTTATTAAGGTAGTCTGCTGATCACATTCTTTGAACACATCATGTTGCTGAACATAGACCTGACTAACCGCAGCAACCCCAGATCATAGACATCGGGCTTGAACAGTAGCAACTAGACATATTATTTTAACTTTCTTACCCTGATGTGCCTGTCACTCATCAGACCACATGACTTTCTTTCATTGCTCCCCAGCAAAATGAAGCTTTTTATTTTCCAATTAGCCTCACTGATAAGTTGTTGTTTTAAAGCCACACAGCTGTTTTGTGGAGTTGTCCCTCTGTATTTCCACATTGTACATTTTACTCATGTGCTTCAGTTCAGCACTCCCACTTCACTCTTTTTTTCAATTGGACTTTGTTTAAGTGATTGCCGATCACAGTTTTTCCAACCACATTTCTTATTCTAAGATGATGATTCTGTACCATCTTTCTAGTTCTTAGTAATGTGTTGAAACATTTTTAACCCAACTTTAGTAGTTTCAGCATCTCATTAGATGTTTTCTTTGCTTTATTTTTTCCACAACCACAGGATGCATCTTCCTACATGGTTGTTTAATAAAAGATACTCATTAGATCAGTTAAGGTTAAATGACTTGTTGCCAGCTGAAACATAATCATCCATGCTGCATCCATACTGGTTTGTGAAAACATATTCAGTGGAAATGGCTTAACAAACCTCATTGTCCTCACCTTATATATCACACACTATACACCTAACAATATTCAGTCATCACGAGAGGTCAAACACTCCTGAGTAAGACCAATTATGAACATCAGCTGCTTGATGTTAGAGATGTTAGTTTGCAGCAAACCTAAAGCTCCAAGTATACACTGTGCTCACTTAATATAACTTGAGATCATCAAATAACTTACTGAGGGGTGCTGAAGAATCTAAGAGAACTCTCATTGTTCCAGTTCTACCTTACGTTATATTGTATGTTATGTTGTATGCTATGTTGTATGCTTCCGTAGCTATGGAGCTGAGACTGACTAGCTCCCAAGTTACTTTACACAAGAACTGGACTGTATAATACAACCGGTTGACTAAATGGGGAACGGCTGGACTGAGCTGCTAAATGGGAAACATACGCCTCTATGTCTGGTCTGGACAAGACTGCTGTTCATCTATGAGAGTGGTATCCCTCACCTGTTCTCACCCTCCCTCCATTTTTTTTTTAACATACGTTCACACACACACACACTCACACATATGAATCACCCAGTTATGTTTACATCCATATTACTATGAGGGATGTAAATGAAGACCGTTTTCAACGCAACATTATATACCATTGCAACAAGTTACAACAGAAAAACTGCTACTGTTTGTAGGAAGGGGAACTTAAAATGAGCATTAAAGGCGCTCTGGGGTAAAGTCTTGAAAGATCAAGTGAAGTGCAGCACCATGTAGAGCAAGACCTGCTCTCAGCAACCGCACCATAGAGATTAAAATGTCCACTGATTGCTACCAATGGAGTCATTCTTTTTCATGTAGTTGTTAACTTGAGCAAAAGTGTACCATATACAAATACAGAAACTTTATTTTTCCGTAGCTCATTTGTTTCTTAAACAGTCATTTTACTCTAATTACACAAAAAAGTTAAGATACGGTTCAGTGATAAATTTGAAATGATTTGATATTCATCGTTTTACAGAAATCTACAGAAAGAGGTCAGTCAGCGATTTGAAGGAAGTCAGTGATTGGGTGGGGGTGGGGGGGAGTATATAAATAAATGGACCTTGTATGTGTTTCCAGAAATAGAATAAAGGTTTCACATATCAGACACGGTGTTTCAATGAATCTACAATCTCTGTATAATGATTCAGTCATCCCACGTTCTTCATCAGAACCAAGTCTAATGTGCTCTGCATGACACTTGGAATAACTGCACTGAATTTCCACAACATAATAACACTAAACGTACCTGTAATATATATATATCTTGAAAGGTCCCATATTATGCAAAATTCACTTTCTAAAGGTTTTCTAACAGCCATATGTGTCCTCATAGCCTGTGTATGAGGCCCAAAAACTAGAAAATTACACCACCCTTCTCACTTTCTTGCTCCACTTTTTAGCAAATGTGTGCTCAAACGGTTGAGGCTGAGATCTTTCCTTTTGTGACCTCACGAAGGGAAATAACCACTGCCCCCAGTAGTGGATACTGTCATTGACCAGCCTCCCCCTGGCTAGCTGAGCCTACCCTCTAAAATCACCGAGTGGGTGCCAGCAAAAGCTGGATCCTCTCCCAAAGAGGAGAGTAGAGATCACTGGAGCCTCGTTTGGAATGGCTGAGATTAAGGACCAAGGCTGAATTTGGAGTCTTACAGTTTGAAAACAATGTTTTTTACCTCTAATAACAATATAAAATTGTTGAAAAAATGTATAATATGGGACTTTAAATCTATTTTTCTTGTCATTAGATTGAAAACTGTGGACTTTATTTTTACATCGTTTCCCACAAATATCTACATCCCATAGAAGAAAAATCTGTCTATTGTCTTTTGCAAAAGCTTTTTTGTCTTTATTTTAAAACCTAAAAATAGACATAAAAATGTGGTTCTTCAAAAATGACAACAAATTTCCTATAGTAGATATTTATCAAAAATTATAAGTTGTCTTTTCTAAAGGTCTCATAACATTTCCAGCTCTTAATGAGTTTTATTTGGCTGGGCTGAGAGAAAAATGGCTATCTGGATTGTAAAGGTTGCAGACCCCTGTCCTAAGTGGGAGTTTTTCAGCAGGACCTGGGTCTAAAAATGTCTGGGTCCCTAAAAAGCAGTGGATTTGCCCTTTTTTTATATCACAGATCAGAAGCTAACTTCACTGACGTCAGGCTGCGTCTCTGAACATTTCCTCCATCCACGCCCGTAGACAGAGTTAAAAACTAAACATCCTGATGTTATTTACCTTATTTAAATGACGACATGTAATTTCAGACTGTACATAGTCACTCGCTCACAATTGTCCTCCGTCCAGATGTGCAGACAGGTGTGCACGCTCATTAAGTGCGCACACTCCCACCAGCAGAGAGCATGTCTCCAAAAATATATAGCATAAATATCAGCTAATAACCAGGCTTCACAAGCATACCCTCCAACCCACCATCAAAACTGAGGTACCAACATTTACAGCTACAGCATTCGCCAAAATCTCTGTTCTATCGTATCTAAAGAGCCGATAGCGTAGATCTAAACTGCAGCTGGATCTCAACTACACCTTTTTGGTGTAGTGAAGAGCAGCACTCCTTTCATACCAATGACAGATGAACTCAACGTGACAACATTAGTGCACACATCAAGTTATTAAATTGTCTCCCCATTTTGCTTGCTGCAAAAAATCTACGTACCGTAGATTTGGTGTGGTGCTGGAATACTTCAAACCCTGGGATTAGCCATTTTTGGGGTTATTTATTTTTTACTCTCTCTAAAAGAAACAACAAAAACATCCAATAAGTATACCATTCAGGTAGCAGACTAATGAGCAGTATTGTAAGAGTGGTAGTTCCATTGAAATCTTAATACCCAATTACTTTGGATCATTGCACAAGAAATTAATTCTTTAATATTTCAACAGAAAAGCATTCATACCACTAGAATTAGTGAAATCATGAGTCCACAGGTCCTCCCAGTACACACTGTAGGCAGCAGTTTGTCATGCTTACTGAATTTTGTTGTACAGGTAAACAAGGTGATTTCTTTTTTCTGACTACTGACAGTCACATTGTACAGGCCGAGCTCAAGTTAACCTGCAATTATCCCGCTATCATTATAGAAATATTGCAGTTGAACAAATGTGGAACAACTCACAGTCACTGGCCGGGATATGTAAATTTGCTAAGTGAAGGCTTAAGAAAACCAATGGCTCAGTTTGTTTATGGTTCAGCTGTGATATTGCATGGAAAGGATTTAATTTTGGCTCATCTTACAGCACTGGACCACCCATATTTCAAGACTGTCAAAGGATTTTATCGACTTGCTTGAGGAGTGAGAATTATGCATGCACAAACTGACTGGCTGATTATAACAACTGACTGGTCATTGTCTGCAGTAGATTAAATTCAAACTATGCAACTTTCTGCGTGACAGCGTGACATTTGAAGCTTGTCTGTGGTAATACAGACTAGCTTCTTTCCACCAGGTCCCCGTAGCTCTTGTTTGTCTCAGACCAGCAGCTATGTTCTGCCTGGTGTGATCTGGAAAAAATGAGTCTGGAGACATTTCGTTTTCACGTTGAAATCCGCATCAATAAAAAGACATTTATATACGCTCTATGATGCGGCTTAACCACAGGTCCGTAGCGGTGGTGAAACATTGGCCTGTAGCCACGTAGCAGGGAGAGAAACTCCACTAACATGGAGACGAGATGGCAGCGATGCCGTTTGTCCAAAGTGTTGATGAGGATCTTAAATCCCGGACTTTTCACTGTGTTAACTGAAAAAAAAAGTTATGTTTCTTTATAACGTTTGTCTCTCTGTGTCTCTGGAAGCTGGTGGATCATTTAGTCGAGACTCACAAAAATTGAAAAATTTTCTATTTTCTTGTGTTGCGTCGCGAGCCCCCGTGTACACGTCTCTGTGAACGAGCGCAACATTTCACATGCACGAATGTCGCCTGTTGCTTGGCTGGAGGAGGGCAGCGATTTCCGTCTCATCGCACAAGTTCCATAGAAAATGATGGAGAAACTTAAACTGGAGAAACTAAACTTAACTGGTGAGGTGTTTGCAACTCGCGCTGAATAAAACTAAAGCGGTTGGAGCTGTGGGAGGAGTCTATAGCAGAGCGCTGCAATGCCAGTGGCACTCGATTTGCAACTGAAAACAGCAGAAGAGGAAACTGCGAAGGACAAAAATAATCGAATCATTTGATTTTTATGATCGTTGAAAATCCAGATCGTAATTGTGATTCAAATTCGATTAATCGCCCAGCCCTACTGACTATTCAAGGAAAGGAAAGAGGACATTATTAGAAGAGGAAAGAGAGAAAGGGACAGAGCATGAGATAAGGCAAGCATCAACATCTGACTGACTTTTACTGACTGGAGAACTCCAGTGGAGTACTAGAGTACAGCTATGATGCAAGACGGATCCCAAATTTTCTGTAGGTAGGGGGCGACTCACTGCATGTTTTAGATGTTTCTAACACATCTGACTGCAATAAATTGCTCATTAACTGGCTTGCAAAGAACTTGATTAGGCGGTCCATTAATCTGAATTAGGTATGTTGGAATAGGAAAACATCTAAAACAGGCAGGGCAGTGGGTCCTAAGAACTGGAACTGAAAAACATTTATCTACATAATACCGAGAGCCTGATATGTCAGAAGCTTTAAATAGCTACCCTAAGAATGGAGTCCTTTTCATGTCCTTTTGCTTTTCTTTCTTAACAGTTACACCTGACTTTTTTTTTAAAACCTTTATTATAAAGGCCTGGGGAAAAGATGAGCTTTATTTCGTTTTCCCCTCTGGCTGTTTGGCAAGTTGTCTGTCCCCATTCCCAAGGTTCAGTGCAGGTTCACAGAACACAGCGTCAACTTCCAGAAATAAACTGTTTGCTCATGCATGGGTGCGATGAAATAGTTTGGCTCAAAAATCAGTGACAAGACTTTTCTGGCCCACTCTCATCCTCCCATTTCTCTATCTCTGTATTAGCAAGCATAGTGACGGTCTGGAGGTATAGAGAATAGAAGAATTATGGCATAGACCAAAAACAACATTGGCATCAACATTAAAATTTAAGACTGGTGTGGTTAGCCTTCTCTGTAAAATATTCTACCACTAAAGAGGAAAAAAAATTCAGAATGAAACTTATCTGGTTTGATGTTCTTTTCCTTTTTATCTCCTTGTTTTTATAAACCCTTAAAAGCCACATTTGTCAACAGACCTAAAAGCTTTTTTAACCTTCAATTGGCTTTTCTGCTAATTGGGGGGGTTAAGAAAAAGATGTGTACATGTGACCTCTAAAAGCACAAATATGACTAAATAAATTCATAAATATTTTAAATGTGCAGTTTGAATAGATATTAACCAGGACTGTTGTTGGTACTGCATGCATTTTTCTATTAAATCTGTATTAAATAGCTGTGTGCAGAGAGACAACACACCAAACGTTGACTGAAAGTGAGTGATTCTTATAAATTTTGGGGTTTTTTTCTAATTATATGCTTAGTTTGAGTGAGATTCTAGTATCATATACAGTATCATCATACAGTTGAAGCAGGTACAATGTATTTCATCATTTTTTTATAAGCATGGGTTTATGGAATAAAGTAACCAAGTACTGTTTTGAAAGTTAAAACTCACTCATGTTTGCATTTTTATCAGCCGTCATGCTGCTTCCTTATTTATTCTGCCACTCATTAAACGGACTATAGCAGAGTAGTCAGCTAGCATATCAGCTGGTGCTATGAACCTTTGCTTGACTTATGAGTCGACTGTGATTCACCTGTAAGGTTTTCAATGAACTTTAGATGCATTTTGATTTCATTTTATGACCGTACCAAAAGTTGGGATCCTATCTACCCTTGTTTTTTTCCTTATTATGTTTATTCTCTACTTTTTTTCTGTTTGTAAATAATATGATTTCCCTTTGAGATTAATAAAGTATTCAGTTCAATGTAATTATATGACATCTTTGAAGAATAATATAGCTCCACATAGCTATAATTTAATTTATACATATAAACAGTCAGATCAACCTGAAATCTTTTTTGTTTCTAAACATGACCATTGCAGTGGTCACTGACAAAGTGAACAGTTGTGTAAAGACAGTGCCATATGGTTTATATTTTATCATATATTTAAAAACATTTATTTGTTTATGTTTTTCTTTTGCTCCCAACAGAGTTTAAATAATTTACATACCTAACATACTGTTTTAACTTTCAGTTCCCCATGATAGCCCCAATTTTTTGGAAATTTGGTCATAAAACATAAACGAAAAGGTGGAAAAATATTCCATCTCAAAAATGGTACTAGTATTCCTGAGTCTTCATCTTTTCCTTCCTTCACCCCACCCATCTCTACACCCCCTCTCATCTTTCCCCCTCCTTTACCACTGTGGACTCAGGAGACCTTAGCTCCACTGAGGGTGGAATCAGTTTCCTTTCCATTGCCTACCCCTGCCCCCTTTCTCTGGAAAAACCCCTGTTCAACTCAAACTTAGCATCGACGGTAAATGTGCTCCAAGGGCCCCACATTCCTAGACAGTATCCCCAACACTGGAACAGTTTACTGCCTCAACCAGGAATGCTGACTTCCAGCCCAGATTTTCATCAGACTTAGTTCAGGGAGGGAGTGAAGCAGAAATTCACTGGAAAGTATCAGCCATTATACAACATTCTTTTCCTCTATGTCAGTCATTATATAGACGAACTGAGCTTTCTCTCATTCTACAAACATAGATGTAGAGGAAATGCTGACAGCTGAATGAAACCCTTTCTTCAAAACGGACTCAAACAGTTTCTGGACTGTTCCAGATGTAAATTATAGTGTCACTCACTGGCTTTTCATTTCTTAATTATATCTTTAATCATTGTTATTGTGTATGATTAGTGTTTTTGTTTCTTTGTTGTTGTTTTTAAGGAGTTATTGGTTTAAATATATAAACCATATATAATGTTTCATTACAAATTCAATCAAGCTTGAATTTTGGACAAACTGATCCTCACAGTTCAGTTTTTGGATATTATGTTCTGGGGGTACTGCATATTTTCTGCTGGTCACATGCTACTGTGTGTTTGCCATGGTGTGTTTTGGAGAGCTTCATAATCAAAGTCACACATGTATGTTTTCTTTAGTAAAGTCCTCTTTACTTTTGGTGAAAACATAGTTTCACTGTGTGGTTGTCTGTCATGTGCTAGCAAAGCACATCTGTAATGTTAACGCAGAAGCTCAGTAAATAACTGCACACATGCAGTCTGTGTTAAGACTGTAGGGAGATTCACGCTGCTTTGTTATAAAGTGCTTAATTAGCTGACCAGAAGGTCCTGTGAGTCATAAGTAGCTATTGAATTTTGTGCTGGATTCCCTCCATTTCCCTTTTTTTATTTTTGTCTTTGTTCTACCCCTGAAAGCTCAAAAGCAGAGACTTTTTGTCTTGATTGTGGGTTCCCAGAGCAAACCTTTTGAGGGGGGAGGTATTCAGCCACTGGCCTTGCAGTGGCAGTGCATGAGTTTTTATTTGGGCTAAGGGATTCACTTTCTTAATTAGTGGTACCTGTGAAGGCGAGTATAAAAGTCATGCCTGGGGAGGCTTACAGGTTTTACCAGGTCAGTGTTACATAGGTTCCCCCCAAGACTTAAGCTACTTCTACACTGCAAGCAAACATGGCTCAAATCCATTTTTTTCCCCATATGTGACCCATACTTGATTTTTTATTACAGTCTGAACAGTAAAACTATTTTTTCTAAATCTGACCCAGGACACTTTCATATGTGGTACTAACGTCATGTCTTCCACTGCGCATGCGGTTCGTTTCAGTTCACACTGGGGGTCTGATGGCGGTCACATGAAATTATAATGTAAAAAAGGACGTCAAAAAAAAAAAAAAAATCATATTTCAGCAAAATATCGGAATTATTTAAATTTTTCTCCCAGTGTCCATTTTGTGTTGTAGCTCACAAGCCAGGTATATTAAAGTCATGATTGTACTTTTAAAAGCTGTAGTCTGCTGCATTTTTCTTGCATACTGTTTTATATACTCAGTACTGAGCAGCAAAAGCAACCAAGCCAATACCATTAAACTAAGATGGAGACCTAATCAAATTACCTCAAGGATTACAACGCAAAATTAACTTCCAGTTTAATGCAACGTCACTTACTGCTCCAACTCAGAGTTCTGTCTCAGTCAACCTTCGTTCAACAACACAGCTGCATATCCAAGCTCTGCTGCCCTGCGTACAGCTCAAACAGCCGTGCAGGCCAAGCCAGTAGTGTACCATACCACATGAAAATGAAGCTAGTCATTCAGAACACCAGGTCCACTGTCCTGTCCCAACCCCACCCCTTACACTAACCCTACACCCTGTGTGCAACTGTGTATGTGTGCATATGTCATCCTCCAGTCAGTGTTCTGCTCACTATATAAGTCCTCCACCAACACTGTCCCTCATGAGATTGTCTCAAAAGAAGTTTTGTTCTCTTTATGGGGGGAGGGGGAAAAGGAAGCTACTTTCCTTAGTAATACTAACAGAAATGTGGTTGGCCACAGCTAAGTTTTTTTTAAAAAGAAAACAAGAAGAGTGTTCACAAAAACTTCTCTCCAACCGGACATAAACAAGTGGTAGAAATAAAGACGATTGGATTAGAATTCATCAATTAACATCTGACAAAACAGTGAGGTGGTTCGGTAGGCAGGATTTGAACTGGCATCTCCCTTGTTGACTTCAGTTTAAGTCCAACTGAAAACTTTTAGAATGCAAACACAACTGACCAGGCTTATCTGGAAAAAAGGCTGAGGCTTAAGAAAAGCAATGACTCTATAAAAGATACCAGAAAGCCGGACTACAGGAAAACATAATGATCTGAAAACATAAAAAAAAGGGTATGAAGTTAAGTTTGGTGCAACTCTACAAATCTCTCAGTAAGACAGTGATCTCATTTACTAGGGCTGCCTCTCAAAAAGCAAGTCTCATCATTATCTGGGTGCCAAAACAAGGCGGCCTGTGAGCGGCAGAGAAGTAGGTCACAGAGAATTCCATTCATTTGTACAGCACTTTCCAAATAGTTGCGCTTTTCCACTCAGCCCAAAACTTCCAGCTGTATGTTAACCCTTAATCAGTCAGCATGGCTCATTTTTGTCCATAAAAAAATCATAATGCTCTTTCCATTATTTAGTGAACTAACAATTGTGTATGAAGGTTTGATTTCAGTTATATCATTTATTGGCAGCTTATATGACAAGTGAACATTTCTTTTAAGGATTTAGAAATCTAGTCTCATTTTAAATTATCTTTTTGTTGATTTAGTAGAAAAAAAACTCCAAAATTAATAAAATACCAATGCTGTCATAAAATAAAACAGCAAACTGATAGCTACATCAGCCTTACCCTGAGACTGAAACACTCAAACAAGCTGCCACAGCATACCAGGGGGATCACGTAACTACTCAGCCTTCTCAGTCTTCCACTTTTCAGCAGCATGTGTTCTGATGGTGAGTTTACAGCTCTGAAATTGGCTTCTGATTCCATCTCATTCAGCTGAATCACCCAACAGGAAACAGTAAAGCATGGCCCAAATTTCAGTCTGAAGGCGCAGAAGGCGGAGGCTTATAAAAAAAATATCTTATATTCACTCCTCTATACCAAAGGTTGCTGTACCAAATACCTATAGCATTTCTTTCCCCAAAAATCCCTCTTGGACCATTTATACATGAAAACAATCATCTCAATTTCTTTGAGAAACTTATTCCAGACCAAAAACTTTATTTTTAATAGATAATTACAACGATATCACATTAACTTGCTCTTAAAAACAGCAACACAAGTTTTCAGTGCCATCATTTTATAGATTTATGTTAAGTCTGTACATATAAATAAATATAAAACTGATAATAATTTGAATTTCTGATCTAAAAATTACACTCACAGCATTAATAAGATTTTTGTCTGCATGTGAATGCATCATTTCTATGATGAGGACTGGAGAGAAAAAAGCAGAGATGAGGAGGTAAGCAGGCAGATGACAGAAAACAGGTGTGCAGTATTTGACTTTTTAAAACCATTAGTCCTTTATTTTCAGCCAATAAACTGATCATCCATCATCTTCTTTAATTCTGGCAATAAGGGCCGTTAATTTGAAATACTGATTAAAGAGAATAACTGACTTAATTGTATTATTTGGTGGTAGTACTCCTCCCTTTCCAATTACAAAAATTTATTTCAAGCCCTGTGAGAAATTTCTTCCTCGGAGCTCTTTTTAGTGCCTCGTTCCTATGGTCGCACTGGAGGAGGCTGAGGACAGACCCCCTTAAAGACTATGGTTCCTGTGGTGGAAATGCTGCTGTATAGTAAATCTCTGAAGGTAAGGCTCACCACTACAGCTTCTGAACAGGCTACCATTGTGATGAAGTTCCCACTAGAAAGGAACAGAATAGAACTTTATTTGTCATTGCAATGAAAAGTGCAACGAATTACAACAGTAATTGTGGAAATTCAGTTAGCTTAAGTTGATGTGCATTCAGGTTTTTGTCCCCACCATCACAGTTAAACAAATACACACACGCTCTTCATGTTTACGGTCCAAATAGATGACTTTCCAGAGTCTCGGTAGCTGGATTAATACAGTGCATGAACTATATTTTGGCTGGTTTAGGAGTCAGAAAAACCTGTTGTTGAGTAAGACGTCACCCTCACCCACCTCCACCCCTCATCTCCACTCTGCTTTGATCTCTGGCAGTATGAACAAGCTTGACTTTGGGAGCGGTTTACAGAAAAAAAATTCATAAAGTCAGCTTTGATGTCTCCAGTTTTATTAAACAACAAAGACTTCCCTCTACTAACTGCAGCCACGGCCTCTAGTAAATCCTGGTGGAAACTCTGTGCAATATGTGTGTCACAACAGGGTTGGACCAGCATGCCACCCCAGTGAAAGCCAGCAGATGTGATACTGCATGCAGATGCTGCCACGGGAACACAGAGATGCTTGCTCTCCATCGCAAGCAGCACATCACTCTATTTTTCATGAGCCCAGTCGGTTGCCAGGCTTGCTGTTACCATGGCCACGCTGCAGTGTGATGCAACAAAACCCAGTCATAACCCCCCAAACCCCCCCACCCCTGGCTGGTTTGGCACAATACCAACTCAGAGAGCGCGACAGGACTATAGGGTGGCACACTGCCCGGCTGACGTCTCCATCCAGCCCCAGTGGCAGCTGAACAAACATTAAACAAGCTTGTTTTACAATCATTTTTGACCGGCTTCAGCTCATCACAATGCTTTGCACTATTACACACCATCAATGATGCAGCTATTTTAAAACCAATAGAAAATAGTGAAAAATTAACAAGGTTGTGAAGTTGAATATTGTCTTTCAAATGAGATACAGCATGAGGTAGAAGTAATTTGACTGACTATATAAAAAGAGGAGAAGCTGTGTTGTCTGAATAGAAGAGGAGAAGAAAGCACCTCTGGTCTATCTGATGGTTTTAAATTTTAAAAGGTTTGAAAATGTTAATGTTTCAAATTTTTGTTTTCTGAATTTATCATTTTATAACTCAATGCTTTTACTATAAAAACTAGAATGAGGTTGTTGAAGTACTAAAATAAATCCAACAATGTAATTACATCTTCATTACAGTAGTACTGTGTAAAACTCTTCATAGATTTGTACACATCACTTCCAAAGAGCCACGTTTCCTTGTAATCTTTATAACCTCTCCTTCATGAAGCCAATTTATTCTGCCTCCTGTCTGAAATGACATATCCAAAATAATTAAGTATATCGTCATAACTACAACGGCTGTATGTATAATCTTGGTCTCAAAATAAAGAAATGTGAGATTACTACAGAAGTGTCAGAATCAACATATCTGTTACTTTTTCAGAGTAAATTCATCTGGAACACAGTAGAAAATCTAAATGGTTATCTCCTCCTAAAAGGAAACCACATTACTTTAAGTGTACAGCAGAGTACAGCAACCTAATTCATCTAGGAATTAGTAAAGTCTGATGAGGAACTATGCAAAAGTAGAAGATAAAAAAGTGAACCTGAGCAGTTGTAAATGTTTTAAGGGAGGCGTTACGCAGGTAAATATCTTGGCAATCCATCAGCTGATGTTGATAATCAACAGCTTTTTAGAAACACCATGAGGATCCAGAAAGAAGTGAAACCCAAGATAGTACATCATAGCAAAAATCTTCATGTACTACATGGACCTACCAGCACCTTCACAATCATAAGATAACACATTAGCAGCGTTTGTCAGGGTGGAATAAAACTTTTGATCAGAAAACATTAAAAGTAAGACATGGTTTTTGATTTTGTTGGGTTTTTTGTTTGTTGGCTACTCTTGGGCTGTTGGCTTGCAGAGTTTTTGTCCCTCAGTAATGAGGAAGACATCTTTGTAATCAGAAGACTCTCTGCTTTCATAGGACACATTGTATGTGTGGTTTGTTTGAAGTGGAGAAATTAGCAGATGCTCTAAAGTGGACAGTGCTGTTCTCATGTTTGTGCTGCATGCTTCTATAATTGCTTGGGGTTTGAATTGTGTTTGTTTTGGTGCCAATGCTTGGTAGAGTCTTTTAGCTGAGTTTCTCCCCATGGTTTGGTATGCTGCATATTAGAATTCATGCTTCAGAGGGA
The DNA here is from genome assembly GCF_017639745.1 of Melanotaenia boesemani. Taxonomy (NCBI): domain Eukaryota; kingdom Metazoa; phylum Chordata; class Actinopteri; order Atheriniformes; family Melanotaeniidae; genus Melanotaenia; species Melanotaenia boesemani. The sequence goes on along the minus strand of NC_055682.1, from coordinate 6,417,423 downwards.
GTGCAAAGTTCTTCTGTACTGTCCGCATCACATGATGCCCCCTGTACAGGTGGCTCTTGTGAGTAAGAAGTTAAGTGGGCTTGAACAATGGTTTCTGAAAATGTGAATGGAGGATCTATAAATCATTCAAGCATTGAAAAAGACACCTTAGCTCTAAGGACGAAAGAATATATACAGTACTGTATGTCTCAGTGGATGACGTAGCCAGCTGAATGTGTCTGATCAGCAGGTTTTCTTACCTGGATTGTTGGCTTCTCCTTCCAAGACCTGCAGCTCAGTGCACTCAGCAAGAGAGTGCTCCAAGCAGAGCTGCAGGAAGCGGGCCTGGGTTCGGCTCACCCTCTTCAGCAGGGAGAGCAAAGCCACAGTCTGCTCGCACTCATTCCATCCCTTGAACCAGCTGGCTAGCACGCCCACCTGATCACGAAACATCATGGTCTGCAAGGCAGGATGAAGGTGGACTGACTGCAGTGGGCCTGGCTGACTCGGTGAGCTGTCCCCAACTTCCACCTGATGGCTTAGGAAAAACTTAACAGGGGGTAACGGCAGTAGAGGATTTCTCTGGAGAACTTGTCAGGGAGGTCAGTCAGTGAAGATCAGCTGAAGCACTGCAATACCATTCTTAGTGTTGTCATTATTAGCTGGGACAGTGGGACACCAGCTTAAAAAAAAGTGTTTAGCCTGCAGCAGCTGTTGGATGTATTCCTGCTGGATGGGTTTCCAGCCACCTTCTCCTGTCTGATAAATCTCCTTTAGTGAGAGTGAGGGGGAGTGAGGTGCTCTTCTAGCTAGGCATTAGGGTGATCTGAGCTGCTTTTGGCTGCTTAGTCGATCTCAGAGGGATTGATATTTGATGAGTCAGCTTTCTTACGGCTCAGGCTGTGTCACATCAGCTTCAGCCTTAGTGGCATTTTTCTTCAGGGAATCCCTCTTAGACCTGCGGGAGAATGTCAGACTTTAAAAGAGGAACACATATTTAACAGTCAATGCTATCTGTGCTTCTTTGTGTACTTATCTACCCCCTCTTTTACCCATATGCATAGACTAGAGAGGAAAGCCTCACCAGAAATACGACAGAGTCCCTGTTGCTTCAGCTCTGCAGACTTTGAGCCGCTGCAGTAGCACGATTTTGAATAAAAACCAGCCACTCAAAAGTTACACAAGCATTTATAGGTCGAAGCCTCGCTGTCGCCTATGCGTATAGGCTTGTGGTATTCACCGCGGAGACAAAAATAAAATAAAAAAAAAAATGTTTTCGCTATCCACCCATTCCTAAAAATACAGCTGTCGGTACTACTGGCGCTGCATCCCGGAATTTTCCAAAGGACGCCGGGTTACCGACGGCACGACTGTGTGCTGAAAAAACCTCTTTGGCGACTTCCCTCTATTATTTCAACGACAGGTTACAATGTTGTATTTCTAAATCATGGGAAAGCTGGCTGTACTGGGAGTTTGAGCTGAAGAGTAAGCTAGGAGCAGACTCCAGTGTTAGCCGCTGTCTAAAACTGTCACTTTGCTTCATCAGCACACAGTCGATGGCCGTTGGCGGATGCACGTCTGTGTGGGGGAGCAGTTTGTGAAAAGAAAGACTAATAAATTAAACCTTATTTGTTTTTTTAATTCACTTTAGATATAGGATTTACCGTCTAATAACCGTATAGTAACTGTGACTTTAAGTTACCGTTTGCAAAAATAACGCTTCCCAGCACCGTTAGACACTGACGACTGTTGATTCCCAGTTTCCTTTTCCTTGGGTTTAACTTAAAAAGCTATATAATACAACTACTTTGTGCCACAACGCTGATTCTAAAAGACGATAATTTTGGTTTTGTGAATGTGCAAAAGAGAGTGAAAGAAAGGACGCTTTTTTTCTTTTTCTTTTTTTTTCCTCTCTTTTTTTTCTTCTTCTTCTTTTTTTTTTTTTTAGCTAGGAACTTCAGTGTTCGAGTTGTAATTAAAATACCCGGTTAGTTCGTTAGTGGTTCCTACCTGCAGGAGCAGTTTGCATCGTTGGATTTGTTTCAGGACGGCGACAGGCTAAGCTTTTTTCGGAGGGGAGCGGTGCCCCTTCACTCCGTGTATGTGGGATTTGCCATCTTGACTAACTTTTCCTCTGTCTCCCTCCAGTAGACGGGCTCCTCTGGTCTAAAACATACTACGGTCAAGACAAACGGGACACGGCCAACTACTTCCGTTTTTAGTTTTCAACATAAAGTGCAGAAGCATAAAAACTTTTTATGAAAAGTTCCTGGCCACAATTTCAGATGAAGGAGGCACGAACACCCCTAAAATTTAACTGCCTATTTATTTGTTTGTTTATTTTACAAACTTGACGGAAAACATTTTTATCAACATATCAGACCACGATTTTGTTTCTACTTATTTAATATCAAAACGTTTGCCAGCAGACTCTCTTTATTGTGTATAAACAGCGATGCAAGTTTTCCTCTTTTGGTTTGAGATCTGAAATCTATTATTGAACCAGAGGTAATACCTGGTTGATGGCAGATGTAAAAATAAATAAATAAATAAATAATAATACTAATAATAATAATAATAATAATAATATATATATATATATATATATATTGTTTTGTTTTGTTTGTACCATGTCTCTCTTCCAAGTATCTACACGTTATACACCATTGGAAAACTAAGATTCTTGCGATTATACAGATCCAGGCTGTAGGTGTTGGAATGATGCAGATTATCCAGGTGCAGACTAAGTAACAATTTAGGCATGCCACTTCTTCATTTGTGTTCCACTTGTACATTTTCTTATCATTTCTTTGGACTCAAGCTACACCTTTCGTAGATACAACATTTTCAGCAAATAACTCTTATGGAATCACTTTAGTGGTGCAAAGATTTTATTTTATACCTGTCTAACTTTATTATCATAGACATTTTTCATAAATACAACTAAACAAATAAGAACAAATTATGTATCATTGGGACATGCTGATGGTCAGTTGGGTCTAAGTTGTCTGATATATTTTGACAGACTGAGTTATCCCTTGGCTTAGGCACCTTTTATTTATTTATTTATTTTCTTTTTTTTAATACTCTTGAATGATTCATAAGTCAGTATTAATTCAGTTTTGTTTACCTGTGCAGCATCAATTCAAACCAAAAGTCATTTTAAGGCTTTTTAAAGCTACAGCCCAGTTAAATCCATCTAATTTGCTGAAAACAGCTGTAATCAAAGACCCACCTGTTCTCTGCTGCATTTCACTAGTTTTTATTTTAAAAAGTCCACATATGCATCTGTTTCTTTTAAGCTTGAATTTTCTAACTTAATCACGTTTTAATACTGCTTTTATCCAATGTTATTTCTTTTTCCTTTCTGTTTTGTTTATAATGTTAAATTATGGTTCTTGTTTTCTGTAAAGCATTTTGAATCACCCTCTCATTGACCTGTGCTGTACAAATAAACTTGCCTTGCCTAATTTATCTGACATTAATCTAAAAATAGCCTGGAAAAGGAAATGGATTAAAAGATTTAAACTAATTCTGGTTCTTTGGAAACCAAATGTAAATGGCTCAAGGCTTTTGTACTGCTATACTATTGTGTTCAAATGCAGCACAAAATTAGATTTACCAAGCTGGATGACGCTATTTTGAAGGCCGGGCTAGTCGTTGTCAGCTTGTGTTCCGGCGAGTTTGACGTAGAGGGGGGCTCGCGCTGCTCGTTTCCACATGCTAATCATTAACAGTGGAGCATTACGTCAGGGGCTTGGCAGCGCGAGGAGGAACCAAAATAGAGCGTGTGTAAGGAGGGGCGTCCAGAAACAAACAAACAAAAAAGGTAAGAAAAATAGAAGTTTCCACAAATCCGTGAAGTCAAGTCCAAACAGGACAAAACCTGGATGTTAAAAAAAAACTACACGTCTTTACTGTAAACTTTTCTACTTTAATTAACTGAATTTATTTTTAACTAACCTGATTTTTTCCTTTTTATCCTACTTTATAGTCATTGTATATTTGCTGTATCTTCTTTCACACATGCAAGCTTATTCAAACAACTATATAAACTGTAAAAAGCTGGACCCGAAAAAATTTTGCTACAGTAAAAATAATAATAATAATAATAATAATAAATTTTATTTCAAGGCGCCTTTCAAGACCCAAGGTCACCTCACAAAAGACAATTAAAATCAGTTAAAACATAAGACAAAACATCAAAACAAACATCATGCAGCAGACAGTTAAAAACATTAAGGTGAGAAGGCCAGTTTAAACAGATGAGTTTTAAGTTGTGATTTGAATGATGGAAGTGAGTCGATGTTACGGAGTTCAGGTGGGAGTGTGTTCCAGAGCTGGAAGGCTCTGCTCCCCATGGTGGTGAGACGGGCACGGGGCACAGAAAGGTGAATGGAGGAAGATGATCTGAGAGTGCGGGAGGGAGTAGCTATATGGAGTAGGTCAGACAGATATGGAGGGGCCAGATTATGGAGACATTTGAAGGTGAAAAGCAGGATCTTGTAGTTGATTCTGAATTTTATTGGGAGCCAGTGAAGTTGTTTGAGAACCGGTGTGATGTGTTGAAAAGAAGGTGTGCAAGTGATAATCCGGGCAGCAGAGTTCTGAAGAAGCTGTAGTTTATGAAGTGATTTATCGGGGAGACCAAAAAGAAGTGAATTGCAATATCGATTCTTGAGGTGACCAGACTGTGGACTAGGATAGCTGCAGCATGTGGAGTGAGAGATGAACGCAAGCGGTTGATATTTCGGAGGTGGAAGTAGGCAGACCGAGTGATGCTAATAATGTGTGAATGAAATGAAAGGGTGCTATCGAAAATGACGCCGAGACTTTTTACCTGAGGGGAGGGGAGAATAGAAGAGCTGTCAATGTTAACAGAGAAACTGTGAGATTTGGTTAAAGTGGTGGGTGTGCCGACAAGGAGAACTTCTGTTTTGCTGCTGTTGAGTTTTAAGAAAATTGGAAGAGAACCATGTCTTGATTTCAAGAAGACAGTCAGAGAGGGATGAAGGCGGAACAGAAGAATTTGGTTTTGATGAGATGTAGAGCTGTGTATCGTCTGCATAAGAGTGAAAGTTGATATTGTATTTGCGGAAAATGTGACCAAGCGGGAGGATATAAATGATAAACAGAAGAGGCCCCAGTGAAGTGAAATGAAGTGAAGCAGAATAAACATATAAACCAACACAAAGTAGTAAATTAATAGAAGGTACACACCAGAAATGGAGGACATTTTCTGTCCCACCGGTAAAATTTCGAGTAATCCGAGCAAAATACACTAACATATGCACTGCTTGTGTAAATTACACTTGTCTTGAGAAAAAAAAGTATATATGATTGTGGGAAAATATGTTTCAAAATATTATTCAACCTACCATATAGAGCTCAAGCACGCCATAAAAATGGCATTTTTCTCTTGTTTATCCTCAGTGGTTCCCAACCTATTTTCCTTGGGGACCCCCTTCATGTAAATAATAAAAGGTGATGGACTCCCTGCCCCACCGCGTGCTGAAACCATGCTTTCAAAAGTGAGATTCTTACCATAAATGATTTATTCTGGTTGAGTCCTGTCCTTCAATAAAGCCGAAATTAAATGAACAACATATAGCCTTACTTTTTTTTCTTCTTAAAATAGGGAAAATGTTTGGCTCTGAAAGTTCAAATCCTCAGAGAATCCTCTGCTCTTTAGGGGACCCCCTTGGGGGTCAACAAAATGTGTGTTTTAATACATGAAAAAAATCCTTAAGTAATAAGTTTTGTTTCTTGCAAAATCGAAAACTAGCTTTGATTTTCAATCCTATTACCTTAATTAAAATAACAGCTCACATGATATGTGTGTGTGTTGGCACGTGTCTTTTAAATAAAAAGTGAATATAAAAAAATAGGACTAATACATTGTAATGAATAATGTTATAAGTTTTAATACATCCAAGATTAATTATGTTTAAAAAGCAATACATTAGCCAGCCACTTTGATACGTACAATTGTTCATTGTTAATATAAACAGTTAATCAGCCAATCACATGGCAGCAACACATTTAGTCGTGTAGACGTGGTGAAGACGACTTGCTGAAGTTCAAACTGAGCATCAGAATGAGGAAGAAAGAGGATTTAAGTGACTTTGAACGTGGCATGGTTGTTGGTCTGAGTATTTACTGGGATTTTCACACACAACCATCTCTAGGGTTTACAGAGATGGTCTGAAGAAGAGAAAATATCCAGTAAGCAGCAGTTGTCTGGACCAGAAGGTTTTGTTGATGTCAGAGGTCAGAGGAGAATGGGCAGACTGGTTGGAGATGATGGAAAGACAACAGGAAGTCAAATAAGCACTGGTTCCAACCAAGATCTGCAGAACAGCATCTCTGAACACACAACACGTCCATCCTTGAAGCAGATGGGCTACAGCAGCAGAAGACCACACCGGGTGTCTCCTGTCAGCTAAGTCCCACTTTGGGCTCCTTAGTACCAACGTGGTCTGGTTTAACCACCACAGCCTGCCTGAGTATTGTTGCTGACCATGTCCATCCCTTTATGACCACAGTGTAGCATCTTCTGATGCTACTTCCAGCAGGATAATGCACCATGTCACAAAGCTCAGAGCATCTCCAGCTGCTTTCTAGAACATGACAATGAGTTCACTGGACTCCAACGGCCTCCACAGTCACCAGATCTCCATCTAATAGAGCAGCTTTGGGATGTGGTGGAATGGGAGATTCTCGTCATGGATGCAGCCGACAAATCTGCAGCAACTGTGTGATGCTGTCATGTCAATATGGAGCAAAACCTCTGAGAAATATTTCCAGCACCTTGTTGAATCCATGACACCAAGAATTAAAGCCGTTCTGAAGGAAAAAGAAGCTCCAACCCGGTACTAGAAGGTGGACTTAATAAAGTGACCAGTATGATATTATTACTGTTGTAGGAGGGGTGGAGTTGGAGTGGTTGGGCCATGAAGAGGACTTGAGAACATGCTCACACACAATATGTCCACAACATTTGACAATCACAGACAAATCTTATTAGTCTTTTTGACTCTTAATGGAATTATAGTTTATAAAATTAACTCCAGCCTGTAAAAAGTAAGATTTGAAATTAATGACCAAGAGTAAAAATGTCTTAGAAACGTCTTTGAAGAGATCATAAAACAAGCAAGACTTCAGTCACCTTTTCAGTGAGAGGAGTCGCCCCCTAGTGGCCATTATAAAGAATCACAAGTTAAGGTTCTGCTTTGGTAACAGGAGGCAACATTAACATGCGGTTTATGACGAGCTGATGCCCACAATAAGTTTGATGCAACAAAAAGCCAGAAGAGAAGAATGACTTACCTCATAAGGTAAAGGTGTGTGCTCTCCAGTTTAACTTTTGAAATAAAAGAAATTTGTATCATCACAGTTTCTGGATTTACTCACCAAAGAAGGCAAATGAATGTAATCTAAATCTTTTACCACAGCAATTTAGTTGTTGTCAAAAACATATCCAACAGGAGAAGGTGTTTACAAAAGAGCATGTGGATTAGAAAAGCTGCTTTTTTTCAGTCTTAAAATGAATCATTTCCTGGGAAGAGTTCAACGGGATGATAGTTCTGTCTGTTATCAGCTGAGTAATAACTATTTCTCAATAGGAGTTATTTAAATATGTTGGCCATGATGCACTTTTCCAATTGTAGTTAATGCATATTACCTAAGGTACTCTGCAGAAGTGCTGAACTACACGTAATTTCTGATATATCACTAGGAAAACAAGAAATATGTGCAATTTAATGAAATATGTATAAACATACATAGAAATAAATATAGCAAAAACGGTTTGTACAGTTTTACTGAGCTTGGAAGGGAATATTTAGTCAGAGCAGCTTATTTTTCACAGTCTAAACCCTCTTAGACCAAAGTTTGTGTCCTTTCTTTAAGCAGACTTCAGGAATAGTTTCCAGACTTCTTGAAGGACTTTCCAATGCTTCTCTTTAGATGTTGGCTACTATTTCTCCAGTACTCTCTCCAGATGATCCCACACTGCTTCAGTAATGTTAAGGTCTGGGCTCTGGGGAGGCCTCATTGCTTCATCAGACCTGTTGACATTGAGTCTTTTAGCATACCTCAGCCTTTTCTCCCAGTTTCCCTCCCTTAAAATGGCTTCTTGACATCCACCCCTCCATGGAGACCATTTCTAATGAGGCTTCAGCAAAAAATGCATTTTTCAGGCCATGTACAATGTCTTTGATGGGTTTGTTTATCTTAAGGACATCACTTTTAGATAATGTTCCACTGTGGATTTGATTTTAAGGGAACGCTGCTCAACATTCTGGGATCAAGAAGCTCTTTGGGATTCACCTTGTTGGTGCAAAAGTATTATCTTTAGTATTTTTTTATACATGTAACCAAGAAATGGAAACAAATTATGTGCCTAAAGACACAATTTAAAATATGTTCTTTGGAAAGCTTTGTGCTCTGTGACACAATGCTGGTTCATCCCCTTAAAGAAGGGCCTTTAAAAAAAAAATATTTAATTTTACCTACTTCAGAAAGCCTGGAGGAATATTGCTGAAGGCCACTTTAAAACTATGCCAGGTTCCTTGGAAGTAAAATTAAAATTTTATTTGTTTGGTAGCTTAATCCTTTTATAGTTCTGTAAAATACAGAGATCTTAATACACATTAGCTACTGTGTTTTTGTCTGTGTGCCAGTAACCTACTTCTTAACACTGTAATCCAAATACAGGACACATTTAAATTAAATTTAAATCAAATAATCAGATTCAACGTTGTTTTGCGCCCCCGTGTGGTGACAGTTAGTATTACATCTCAAATATGAACACTGAACGTTTTTTTTTCTATTTTGTGGGCATTTTATTTTTTTCTGTAAATTCTTTATTTTTTAAAATATTAATTTATTTTTTATTTTGAATAAAAATAATAAAACTACATATATGCTGCACTGGCGATTATTAATCCATTAAAACAATAATAATAAATAATACGAAATTAATTTAACCCTTAAATGTCTATGCCGTCATTCAGAACTGGGTATTTGTAGATTTTAATTTGTAAAAAGTATCTAAATCTAATTTAAATTTGAACTCTGAGGGCCGCTGTGAGTCTACGTCATTGCAGCTGCTGCCCGTCACGTACGGCACGTCGCAGACTGTAAATGAGGAAATATCAGGAAGCGACAGCTCACGTCTCATCGCCTCCTCCTCACAGCTGTAGCCGCTGAAAGTGTCAAGTTTTCCTCATTTCAAACAGCCTTGCAAACAGAGAAGAGTGTCGTTCCTAGACTCAAGGGGGCTCTGTGGAAACTGAACAGGTCGTCATGAAGCTGGTGGTCTTCCTGCTCCTCCTACAGGTGTCTGGATACGCGCGCAGCAGGTGTTTCTGTCAGGTGAGCTGCTTTTTGCATGTCGCTTTGTTGCCACATATGCTCTTCATACTGAACTTGGACTATTCTAAGCCCCTTATTTAAAAGTTACTCAAAAGGCAAACTGGAAACAAGGAGATGTGGAAAACAATTCGTGTTTTTGTAAATTTGGGAAACCGTGCCTCAGTTTTGGAACATGAATGAAGAAAAAAACTTAATTTGGATGCTTTTGTTTGGCTTTAAATCCTTTCTCAGATCTTTGTAGACCATCAGAGGGATAGCTCCATGATAAAAGCATCTCTAAACCCAGACAGTATCCCAAGGAATAGATGGAAAATACTGCGTGAGCACTGTAATTATTAAGCTAAAGAGAAGTAAGAGTACTGAAAAAGGATGATGTTTAAATAATTAACTTTGTATTTAAACCATAAACTATCAAACCAAATGAAAACAAATAAACTCAAATGTAATAGTTATTTTTTATGTGATTTCTAACAAGAGGAACCTGTTTCTGTCCAGGTTCTGAGGAACAATCAGGCAATTAATTTCATTTATATATAATAACACTTTTTCAAGTAAACTGTAATATAAAATGCTTAATAAAGTAATAAAAAATACAAACAATAAATAAAAAAGACAATAACTAGAATATAAAACTAATCCCAAAACATGTTGTGGGTAGTGGTAAAACATAATTTAAATGAGTTTTTTAAAAAGATAAACCTGTAATGTGAGTAACTGGATTCATCAGGCTTTGTAGAGTAAAAATAAAAAGAGTATTATCAGCATATCATTGAGAATGTCAGTATTAAAGAGTGAGCATAACTGGTCCAAGAACAGAACCCTGTGGAGCACCAATATGAGCTCTGGCTGCTGTAGAGAGCACGTTATTAGCGTGTGGAACTTCCAGATAAGTATGGCTTAAACTAGTCCAAAGCAAAACTCTTGATCCCAACTTTTTTTTTTTTTTAGAAGATAATCAGTTGATTTTCTCCATCAGGTCTCAGGGAGTCTGGACGACTGTGCCTGTGATGTGGAAACCATTGACAGCTTCAACAATGAACAGCTTTTCCCTGAACTAAAAACTCTCCTGGAGTCTGATTACTTCAGATTCTACAAGGTAGTACACACAACATCGCAAACGCACTCACACACACACACACACACACACGCACAGGAAACTATTGCTGAGGCTTTATGTCTACCGGACTTGCAGGTGAACCTGAATAAACCGTGTCCGTTCTGGACGGCCAGCAGTCACTGTGGTCTGATGGATTGCGCTGTGAAGCCCTGCTCACCTGTAAGTTTCCACCTGATCTAAACAAACCTTAATGGCTCTTTCAAACTTATGTCCAGGGTTCGAATTTCGGAGGAGCTAAGGGGAGCTCGGCTTCCCTGAAAGGCAGAGAACATCCTCCAAAGACATTCAGCTGATACTTTAAAGGGGAGCCCTAAAAATAGACCACTTTCATGTTACATTTAATTTTTGATGTGGCTCCTGGTGTTTCTTTAAAAGAATAGCAATAATTTGTCAGCTTTGTGTGTTTATTCATTCATTTAAACTAGATAAATCTTCCAAACGATGCAGGCGATCTGTTGTGTTTCCTTCAGCACCGTGGACAGCAGCATCGTTTGTTGTGTGTTGTGAGCGTCCATACAACAACCAGTTTATGTGCTTCTATTTGTGATTGTTAAAAGAACTCTCTGTCCCTGTTTCTGGTTAAACAAGCTGCACAGAGTTGTAGCAGAGCGTTTTTTTTTGCTATATTTTTGACCACGCTACGTGCACTAATATATATGCGTGTGCATGTGACTTGCGAAGACGTGGCGCATGCGTGAAAATAGGGCTCCCCCAAAAGCCCTGGTGTAAATCAAGCCCTGCCTAAAACTAACACGTGACCTCTATTGTAGTATTTATCTGTATGATTAGTTCCTGTTATGAAGTAACTGCAGTTACACACACTGAACATGTGATCTAACTGAAACAGCCTCAGTGTGAAAAGACCCGTGTATTAGTTGTATCCAGGTGTTGATACCAGGTGTAATTGGATCATTTTTCACTGAATAAAACTGTTTGCTCTCAGAATGAGGTGCCTGAAGGGATCCGATCCTCTTCCCACAACAAGGTGAGTCAGTCTGGATCAGTACAGAGCAGTTTTCTTCCCTCTACTATTTAAGCTGATCTCGTGGCATACATTTTAAGAATGTTCAAAAGTGATGTTTGCTTATTTGATTGAGTTAGTTTAATAAAATCTTGCAGTTACATTTAATTTAAAAATGACCCTCCTTTCATTTCCTGTTAGATCTGTTTTTTTCATTGCTAGCAGCCAACTTTATAGCTTGTGTGTGTGTCTGTTCAGTATTCAGCAGAAGCAAACGGGCAGCTTGATGAATGTGAGCAGGCGAAGCATCTGGGAGCTGTAGACGTCTCTTTAAGGCGAGTCTTGTCTGTTAAAGTAAAATGTCCTTGCAGAATAAACATTTCACTATTTTCCCAGTTTCATTTTTAGTGCAATAATATATTTTAAAGGAGCATTGTTTAACAACAGCTGACATCTAGTGGTCAAGTTAAAAACTGCAGCTATCTCAGACACCATTTGTCAACAGCAACCTTTGTTGTTTTTTGTCAACAATCAAATATTGTTTGATTTTGATTTCTTTCTTTGTCTCTTCATGTGTTCTCCTCTTTAGTGAGGTCCGCTTTCTTCTTTATTGTCCGCCATACTCTTCTTTTATGTACTTGATATGGTGGTAATGTGGCTGCTCGTCCTTGCAGACACTCTGCAAAAATTCATATTTATTTTATATAAATTATTCTAAGGGGTGGAATAGTGATTATATACAAATAGAAACATAGTATTTAGTCATATAAATTATATAATTATATATATATACACAGTGCCTTGCGAAAGTATTCGGCCCCCTTGAACCTTGCAACCTTTCGCCACATTTCAGGTGTCAAACAAAGATATAAACTTTAAATTTTTAGTCAAGAATCAACAACAAGTGGGACACAATCGTGAAGTGAAACGAAATTTATTGGATAATTTAAACTTTTATAACAAATAAAAAACTGAAAAGTGGGGCGTGCAATATTATTCGGCCCCCTTGCATTAATACTTTGTAGCGCCACCTTTTGCTCCAATTACAGCTGCAAGTCGCTTGGGGTATGTTTCTATCAGTTTTGCACATCGAGAGACTGAAATTCTTGCCCATTCTTCCTTGCAAAACAGCTCGAGCTCAGTGAGGTTGGATGGAGAGCGTTTGTGAACAGCAGTCTTCAGCTCTATCCACAGATTCTCGATTGGATTCAGGTCTGGACTTTGACTTGGCCATTCTAACACCTGGATACGTTTCTTTGTGAACCATTCCATTGTAGATTTGGCTTTATGTTTTGGATCATTGTCCTGTTGGAAGATAAATCTCCGTCCCAGTCTCAGGTCTTGTGCAGACTCCAACAGGTTTTCTTCCAGAATGGTCCTGTATTTGGCTCCATCCATCTTCCCGTCAATTTTAACCTCCCTGTCCCTGCTGAAGAAAAGCAGGCCCAAACCATGATGCTGCCACCACCATGTTTGACAGTGGGGATGGTATGTTCAGGGTGATGAGCTGTGTTGCTTTTACGCCAAACATATCGTTTTGCATTGTGGCCAAAAAGTTCGATTTTGGTTTCATCTGACCAGAGCACCTTCTTCCACATGTTTGGTGCGTCTCCCAGGTGGCTTGTGGCAAACTTTAAACGAGACTTTTTATGGATATCTTTGAGAAATGGCTTTCTTCTTGCCACTCTTCCATAAAGGCCAGATTTGTGCAGTGTACGACTGATTGTTGTCCTATGGACAGACTCTCCCACCTCAGCTGTAGATCTCTGCAGTTCCTCCAGAGTGATCATGGGCCTCTTGGCTGCATCTCTGATCAGTTTTCTCCTTGTTTGAGACGAAAGTTTGGAGGGACGGCCGGGTCTTGGTAGATTTGCAGTGGTCTGATACTCCTTCCATTTCAATATGATTGCTTGCACAGTGCTCCTTGAGATGTTTAAAGCTTGGGAAATCTTTTTGTATCCAAATCCGGCTTTAAACTTCCCCACAACAGTATCTCGGACCTGCCTGGTGTGTTCCTTGGTCTTCATGATGCTCTCTGCGCTTTAAACAGAACCCTGAGACTATCACAGAGCAGGTGCATTTATACGGAGACTTGATTACACACAGGTGGATTCTATTTATCGTCATCAGTCATTTAGGACAACATTGGATCATTCAGAGATCCTCACTGAACTTCTGGAGTGAGTTTGCTGCACTGAAAGTAAAGGGGCCGAATAATATTGCACGCCCCACCTTTCAGTTTTTTATTTGTTATAAAAGTTTAAATTATCCAATAAATTTCGTTCCACTTCACGATTGTGTCCCACTTGTTGTTGATTCTTGACTAAAAATTTAAAGTTTATATCTTTATGTTTGACACCTGAAATGTGGCGAAAGGTTGCAAGGTTCAAGGGGGCCGAATACTTTCGCAAGGCACTGTATGTAGTCATTTAAATTAATAATTTATTAATTTCAGCCTTTGCAGAGGTTCCCTTGTATTGTTTGTTTTTTATTCTTTTTATGATTGCAAAAAATTGATAGAAATCTAACAAGCCCACAAGTTAACCCCTTAACGCTTTATGTATTATATTTAATACATACTGTTTCTGAGACTCGTTGCTTCACAAAATGATAAAAACTTTGCATACAACATGGTTTTGAGCAATCTAATCCTTGTATGCTGCCCCCTGGTGGACACATATTGCACTTCAATTCTGACATATCACAGTAGTGAACTTAAATATTAGACATAAATAAGATTTCAGCTTAAAAATAAATTAATTCTGTCCCATGATTCTTAATTCAGGTGTTAAGGGGTCTATTAACATTCACCAGTTGACATGCTACACTTGCACCGAATTTACCCTTTGCTCTGTTAGAAGATGTTTTCCTCCGGTGATTGGAAGGTGGATGGAAAACTTAAGTTTCCTAGGTGCATCAGTCAGTCAGGAACTAACAATAATCATGAAATTTAATTAAATAATTAATAAAAAATATATAAATTACAAAAGATGAATAAATAGAAAATATTAAATTAATTTAAAATATTTAATAAAGCAAATTAATGTGAAAATAGATTAAAAATCACTAACAAGTGGCTTCCAAACTCTAGTGCGTGGGCATTATGTACTGTTAAAATTTAAAGGAAAAATTTAAAGTATATTATTTTAAAGGACTACTGTGGTAATTACTGGAGGGGCAAGTTTACTGTCCAGCAAACAAGCAAACTTTTATGCTGCCTCTTTTGCTGTCAGTCCTGCATTAGTGTGTGTTTACACACACCAAACCAGCATGGCAGAATCAGCTTGTTAAAGTGTGTATTTCTACAAAGCTGGTTCACTCTTTCACACAACCTCTTTCACCTCTCAATACGTCTTTTGCCAGTTTGTGCCACTTCTGTACTTTCACACACTGATGCACAACAAAGTCACATCAATCCCGGCTTGAAATGCATTAGTGAAAATTCTGTAGCTGAAGCAATTCAAGGACATATGACTGATAAATAGCTCTCTCACAGGCCTTTTATTTTTGATTTGTCACTTCCAGCAAGAAGAAACTTATCAATCAATTTTAATTTATTATGGAAAAAAACTTAAGTATAAAAAAACGTGGAGCTGAAACAGCTGTTCAGTCTTCCTGTGTTTAAATTGTAAGAATCCACAGTCAGAGTAAAACAAAGTAAATTCAGCAGTTTTTTATTTAACCCTTTAAAAGTCACACTAAGAAAAAAGCAATACAAATAAGAATCAATGCTTTATTAACAAATGGTTAATTTGTTTAACTGATAACAGTTAAAATGGTAGTAACAACAGTGAAATAGTAAAAAAAAAGGAATTTTGGTGGTAAATATCCAAACCAAGAGGTAGAGAGGGAGGTGTGTTTATTTCCACCCTATTTTCTTATTTTTATAAAATTCATTATAGTTAGTGAAAATCTTTCTAGAGTTAACCAAGTGACACTAAAGCCTAAAGCCAACCAAGAAATGACAAAATCTCATCATGTGTCAAGTTTACATGTAACCGTGGCAACCATAGTGTTCATGAGAGTGATGATTGCACTGAAATAAAAAACATTTTCCACCAAAATCATGATTTTTTTATGATTCTGCCAAAGTAAAGTTTTTGTTGTAAACTAATCCGAAAAAGGGAGAAAAGTCTGAGATTTCTCATTTTACCAGCATGAGAAACTGGTCCCAGTTTTATGTCTGACAAGGGGGCAATACATTACTGGGACAGAAATGAACATTTCAATGGTAGAGATGGCTCAGGATTGTTTATTTTCACAAACTTTAATAAAATTAATTAAAAACATTGACAGGTTTGCCCTACCAAAAGGTAAAGCAGGCTGTTTAAGGGTTAATATTTCTGGGTCTTAAGCTGCACGCTGACAGTTTAATCTCCTGTGTCACCTCTGACCTCTGGATGTGATGTTGAGCTGAACTGGTGAAACTAAACCCCTGTTTTCTTTTTCAGCGATGAGACCCGGAACGCTCTGCTGAACTGGAGCAAACACGATGACGAGGCGGAGCGCTTCTGCGTCGTTGATGGTACGCTCAGATCTGTTCACGGAGAAAATCAGTTCATATAAAACAAAATTATCTTTCCCCTGAACTCATGCTCTAAATACTAGTCTGGGTGTGAAAAATCATGAAGGACTATTATCAGACTTGAAAAGGGGACATTATTATAAAAGGGTTTGAAAAATTAAGACAATATAAAGGTGAATTGCAGCTTCTGTTTAGGGCTAAAATGGTGTGTAAAAATGTTTTTCAAACCTAATTAAAGAGATTTTTTGACAGTTGATATTTTAGTGGCTTGTGGGGACTTAAGTTTTGCTCTTCTTAGACGAGGAGTCACCAGAGTCTCAGTACGTCGACTTGCTGCTGAACCCTGAGCGCTTCACGGGCTACAAGGGACCCGAGGCCTGGCAGATCTGGAACAGCATCTACGAGGAGAACTGCTTCAAGTAAACATGCCTGTCTCTGTTAATCTGTTCCAACTGAAATGAGGGTGTCCACAAATTTAGAATTAATGGTGGTCAAATCAAATGTCAGGAGATCAGTTCATTTCTTACTGTAAAGACTGAGGAGAGCTGAAGATACTAACTAGCAGTTCTTCTGAGGATTTTGTCTGTTCTAGCTGGATCCAGGATTTTGGCTGCTCAGCAGTCCATGGTTGTTGTTTGGTTCTCCTCTTTATGATGCTCTATACATCTTCAGTACTGGAGAGATGTGGGCTGCAGGCAGGCCAGTCAAGCAGACACCTCTGTGTGTTGGAAGTCATGTAGAATGAGGTCTGTTATTGTCCTGCTGAAATAACAGCAAACCTCACCTTGATGGTAGCACGTGTCTCCAACATTCCCACAGCCACCTCCGCAGCAATGATGGCGCTATGGCCGGGGAGTCCAAAGTCTGGCCTGGATGTTTTTGGATGGTGCAGCACATCTGAAACCATCTAAAACCTGCAGGATTGCAGCCCTCGGGGACCAGCTTTGGACACCTCTGCACTACAGAGTCATTCATGGACCTTGATGCTCCCCTGTACCATCACTGCTTTCTCTGATAACAGCCTGGATGCTCTTTCTTTCTCACTTGGAAACAGACTCCTATTTTTCTCACAGTGTCATGTTGCATTTCTGGATGTAGTGGTGAACTGCATTAAGTGAAAATGTTTTGACTTTCCAATGATCTCCTGAGCCCATGTGGGTCATATTGATCATGCAGTTCTGCTTCAGGGGCTCAAAGGTCAGCCAGGAATTGTTTCTGTCCTTGACTTTTACACACAGATTTCCTCAGACTATCTAATCTTTTTATAATATTTGGCTCTATATATTTGTAAAGACCAGGACTCTTTGCAATCTTGCAATGACAAATATTATTATGGAACTTGTAGAGTTTGGCACAAAGTGATGTTTCATTTTAGAAAATGTCACAGCTTTTCTGGAAACACCTCCGTCCATCCATCTCCTGCTGTTTACCTGAGGTTGATGTTCACATGCCTGCAGTGCTCGGTGGAAGTGTTGGGCTTTGTCTCCTCTCAGGTGGTGATGTGGGGGCAGCAAATTATAGAGAGCAGAGTTGGGGCTGTTTTCCACTTTCACAGTTCTCAGTATATTCAAGAACAGGAA
Organism: Melanotaenia boesemani; assembly: GCF_017639745.1. Lineage (NCBI taxonomy): Eukaryota > Metazoa > Chordata > Actinopteri > Atheriniformes > Melanotaeniidae > Melanotaenia > Melanotaenia boesemani. The sequence continues at coordinate 6,399,883 of NC_055682.1, read as the reverse complement.
GAGTAGTTAGTTGTATAGTTGTTGTTGTTCTATCCAGCCACTGGCAGGATATTCCACTGTGAACCAAAGTGTTGATCTGATCAGCATCAGTATCTCCAAAAAAAAACTTTGCTCTTGTGACTAAAAAGTACAGTATGAATATTTTTCTGTCCCATTAAAAAAGGTTAAAAAACCTGATAGAATATTTAAACTTTAACTTTGTCCGTGTATCTGTACAGAGTTATTGTCTATTAAAAGTTTAATACTTAAACTTTCAATAGACCAGAAATCTCTTCTCGCCCGGATTTACCGGATTTAATGAATTTTTTTACTGTTGTTGCTGTTTACTCCCTTTTTATTTGTTTATTATTTATTTTGGGGGGGTTAAGGGTAATGGGAAGAAGGAAAAAAAAAGCTACCAAGTCATGCAATGTTTTAAATTTTTTTGCTTTTTTGCACAAGTTTAATTTTTGGAATGCATAACATTGTTTTGATATGCAAATAAAAGAAGAACATGGAAAAAAAAACTGGTATAAGCTAACTTCTGACAAGTTAATTTCATTATTACATTATTACATTAACTCTTTCATGTCCGATTCCCAGACCTTATACAATCAAGCGACCACTTATTCCCAACTCATTCCAGAGCAGTTCAGGAAATGAAGGTAAGAAAAGGAGTTTTATTTAATATTCTCTTTCATCCTGCCATTTTTGTTTTATTTTTTTCCTTCCACTGGTCTGACCACGCTTGCTTTCCCTACAGCGAGGACCTTCTACAGTTGGCTTGAAGGTAAGCTGATGCTTCACCTGCAGCCGTTTCAGAGGGTTGTCCAGTTTCTGTGTTGACACTCTCCATTTCAGGTCAGTGTGTGGAGAAGAGAGCTTTCTACCGGCTTATCTCTGGGCTCCACGCCAGCATCAACATACACCTGAGTGCCAGATATCTCCTGGATGGTGAGACACACACACACACTCCACACACTGGTTTTCCTTGGCTGTGTTATTGACATCACAGCTTCTCTTTTTCAGACAGCTGGTTTCAGAGGAAGTGGGGCCACAACGTGTCTGAGTTTAGAAAGCGCTTTGACTCTGAGATGACGGTCGGTGAGGGCCCCAAGAGGCTCCGCAACCTCTACTTCCTGTACCTGATAGAGCTACGAGCGCTGGCCAAGGCTCTGCCGTTCTTCCAGCAGCCGTCTTTCCGGCTGTACACCGGCCGACTGCAGGAAGACCAGAAACAAAAAATGCAGCTGCTGCACCTCCTGCAGAAGGCCAGGTCAGTCTGAGAACCCTAAACCCAAACAGATTCGATTCGGTACCTCCAATATTTTCCCCACTATCAGTTTATCTTAGCTCTTTATGTATGTTAGTAGATTTTTCCCCTGTAATTTATTCCTTTGTTTAGTTGTAGTGCAGGTTATTTGTAAAAACTATTGACTCCATAATTTAGCAGCTTGTGTTGCTGCCTTTGGCAGTAATAACCTAAATTAACCATTTTCTGTATAATATCATAAATTTTTCTCCTGGATGTGGAGAAATTTCCTCCACTCTTCTTGACAGTGTTGCTCCAGTTCTTTTAGGTTTGGCAGGTTTATGCACAGCTCTCATGAGAACCTACCACAGCATTTCAGTGTCATGCATTTGATTTGTCTGTGTAAGAAATGTGGATTACAAAAGTGATTTAGTAGCTGTTCTACGTCTATTTTTGTTCCGAAGCTTTTCTTTCATTATCTTCTTGTGATTTTTGTCGAACTTACCGTTGAACCATTAAGGCTCTTCTCCCTCTTTACTCTTCCAGATCTTTCCCGTTGCACTTTGATGAGACATCTCTGTTTGCTGGGGATGAAAAGGAAGCAACAAAACTTAAGGTTAATTTAAATTCACTTATTGCATCTCTGTGCCCCCCATTTTCTGCTTTGATCCTTCTGATACTTGATAAAATGAGAAAATGTTTGTCACATTAGAGAACTGACTTGTCCAGATGCAGGTTTTTTCACTTTTAAGCCAAGAATACCTCAAATCTTTCAACAATCATACGGCTAAAGAAAACCTCTGTTATTTGCATCCGTACTTGCATTATATGCAGATTTTTATGGGAGTATTGACTGAGGTGGAACATTTTAAGTTACCTGCAGCATCAAACAAATCACTGCATCAAATCGTGCTACAATATGTATGAAAATTAAATGCAAAAAAAAAAAGCATCTCAAAAGAAATGTGCAACTGTCAGAAACCTAACAGGCACAATCTGATGAGTCTCCATCGCTGTATATGTTAGGCTGACACGAGGGCTGTTTTTTTTTCTATGTCATGAATACCAGGAGGACATCAGACTGGCCTTCCTCAACATCTCCAGGATCATGGACTGTGTTGGGTGCTTTAAATGTCGTCTGTGGGGAAAACTTCAGGTAAGCCTATATCCACCTATCCTCCTTTCACAGCACATCATTAGTCCAAAAAAAAAATGTAATACCTGTCTGTTGCTGTTAGTCCCTGGGTTTTATGTATCAGGGCAGCTTAAAAAACCTTCTGGTCTTTATAGTCTCTTTATAATTAGCAAAACGCAGTCTGAGATGAATACGTGAACTACACTACATGATTCGGTAGCACCTGTAGCTGCTACCTTCTTAATTCCTGTGGAAGCAACGAGGGGAAACTCAGTTTTTCTCTTATTGCTTCTGAATTTTGATTTAGTTTTTGTTAAATAATGACACAGTGTGATTTGTCATCTGAGGTTATTTTTATGTAAACTCAGAAGCTGCTAAGGGCCAGAAGTTTTTATTATGCTCCGATATATAAAAAACCCAGAGAGTTGAAAGCTTAGCTTTGTTTTTCGGATCATTACATGTTTGTAAAGAACAACTGTGTTGTGAGTTAGTCTTTGTTTTGCTCTGTATCTCTTTCCTCGTCAGACTCAGGGATTAGGCACAGCACTGAAGATTTTGTTTTCAGAGCGACAGATTGAAGCGTTGCCCAAATCCAGCGAGCAGCGACCCAGTTTCCAGCTCAGCCGACAGGAGGTCGTCTCCCTGCTCAACGCCTTTGGAAGGTACACGTCCGTCGGCTTCGTATTAGGATATGCACCATCTAGATCAGGGGTGTCCAGCTCGGGTCCTCGAGGGTCTGCACTCACACCTGACTCAAATTAATGAGTCGCTGTGCAGAACTTCATAGGCTGTTGGATCCATTGAATTTGAGTCAGGTGTGTTGGAGCAGGGACACATTGAAAACCTTCAGGAATGTGGTCCACAAGGACTGACTGGACACCCTGATCCAGAAGAATTTAATCACCAAAAACAACCCCTTTCTGCTCTTTGGTTTGGAAGCCAAAGATGATTTCTAAATATATTTCAGGTTTTTTTTACCCCCATCAGTTGGTTTTCCTAATATAATTTTTTTTTACTTTTAAAGACACTCTTGTGATTTGACAGTTTGAGAGTTTTAGATAAAATCAGTTGGGTGCAGAAATATTTGACAATTAGTGGCCATTTCAAAGCTGGGCTAATGACCATAACTATGAATAAAATGCTGATCTTTTAGACTTTATAGGGAGACTTTTTACTGGCTGGAGTCCTGATCCATGGATATCAACATAAAAATAGTTTTGTGATGCTTTGTTGGTTATTTTTGTAGCAGTTTGATCAAATCTGGGAATATTTTATCTCTTTGCCTTTAAAAACTCCGCTGGTTTTGCCACGTTTCAGGTTTGGGTTCGTCTGTTCTGAAAGAATTATTGTATTTGGCCTGAAACTGAAAAAACTGGTGCAGGTACGTCTTATGTTCATCCTGTTCCAGGACTCCTCTAGGATGCTTTGTCATCCATTAACAGTGCAGTTTGGCCCTTTTATTCTGATGCTTATGCATAGTTTGGACTGAATGGGTATTTGCTTTCATAATTTCTCCTTGGTAAGACATTTTCCTCACATAGAGTATTCTTCACATGGAAAACAGAAACTCATTATCTGCCACTAGTGTCCCTTGCAGACATTCACGACATCCAGGCCCTACTTTTTTGTTTGTTTTTTATAAAAAAAATTGATAAAGCTTGTCATTGTTTTACAGATAAGAGGGAAATATTCTGCATCTTTCTTTGAAATGTGCCAGTCATCCAATTACATGTTGGCCATTGAACAATAAGATTTCTAAATAATTATGACTTTCCTTTTAAAGTTTGACTTTAAATGTTTTCACTGTGTCACCCAGTGTCTAGTTTTAATGCTTTTAAAATCACTTGTTGTCATCTGTTTTCTACAAAACAAATAATTTATATATATATATATATATATATATATATTTTATATATGAGATTTTCTCCTTAATAGCAACTAAATTAACATCCCTAACGTACCCAAATTCTGCAGATAACATAATAAAAAAAATTCTGTTTTAGTTTTTATCATATTTACACAGAGTACTGTGCAGATGTCTTAAGCTGCTCGTCATTTCTTTATATATATTACCAGGAAAACAGGAAATGGAGACAACCATTCATTTAAACACACACACACATGGAAAGTAGTTTGTAACTCAGAAAAACAGAGTTTGTACAATTTCAATAAACTTAAAAACTCATCTTTGGTCTGAAGACCTTTTATTCTTTATCACAGTCTGAACCCTCTTAGATGGGGGTTGGCAAGTTCAGTTTTTAGACTTTTCCCTGCTCTAACACACCTGATTCAAATGAAATGGATCCAACAGTTTATCAACTTCTGCTCAGTGACTCATTCATTTGAATCAGGTGTGTTGAAACAGGGAAACCTCTAAAACCTGCAGGACTGCAGGCCTCTAGGACTGAAGGCCTCTAGGACTGAACTTGCCTACCCCTGCTCTTAGACAAGCTTCCTGTCATTTCTCTAAGTCTTGAGGAACAGTTCTCCAGACTTCCAAAGTTTTTTTTTGTTTGTTTGTTTGTTTTTTATGTTTCGTCCCTTTGCTCCATTCGCTGTCCAGCTGGTCCCACACTGCTTCAGTAATATAGAGGTCTGGGTTCTGGGGAGGATTCATCCCTCCATCAGATCTGTTGCCCCCAATTTTCAGTCCAGTTCTTGTGTCATTGAACACACCTCAGCCTTTTACCAACAATTCTTCCCATTTATAATGGAACGGGGACTGGTTGATCCTTAGAGTTAAGTGTCCTTTTTATGCTTTATTGATTCATAGGTGTTAAAGTTAGTGTTGAATATAATAACACAAACACAAAATCATTCCTATCATGTCCAAAACAAAACTTGGATCTTCAGAAAGCCTGGAGAAAATTTGCTCAAGCCCATTTTAACAGATTAAGCCTGACTGCTTGGAAGCAAAATACGTAGAAATAAAGGGTGGATCAAGAATGTTGCACAGTACAGTTTTTTTCTTTTCTTTTCTTTTCTTTTCTTTTCTTTTCTTTTCCATTCATTCATTCATTCATTCATTCATTCATTCATTCATTCATTCGTTTATTCATTCATTCATTCGTTTGTTTGTTTGTTTGTTTGTTTAATGTTGGACATGTGCTTTTGTATCTTTGTGAAATGTCCTACAGGATTTCAACAAGCATCAGAGAGTTGAAGAACTTCAGATCTCTGCTTGCAGAGGAGCGATAACGGCGTCCGTCTTCCCTTGATGTCTTTGACCAAATTCCTTTGAATGGTTTAACTTAAAATGTGGACTCTTTAGCCCCTGAGCTGCCAGCTGGGATCTGTGCAACAGTCTTAGTTATGCTGATATTTCAACTGCAATGATGAGCCCTTTTTTTCAGTATTGATTATGGGAACATTTAAAAACTTGAGTTTAAACATTTCTATTGCTCCTATCTGCTACTATTTAGGGTACTTTTCAGGTGGCTGGAAGTTTGTTGTTGACTAAACCTGATGATATTTGGAGCTGTTTGTTGAGACTGAAAGTCCCCCCAGAAATATATTATAGATACTTCAGAAAATGAAAAAGAATTCAAACATACGTCTTTATTTGACAAATGTTTTGATCAATTTTTCCCATCAGTTGCTGGTAATGAAGGCGTTTTGTTGTGATGTTTTTGTCCTGACGATGGCGCTCTTTGTAAAGAAAATGAAGCCTTTTTTTGTACCTGTGGAAATGCCATGGCAATGTTTAAAAGTGTAAAATACGGAAAACATGACTTGTTCAGCAAAAAGAAATAAAACAGACACTTTTTCATCAAATGGGTTATTAATGCCTTCAGGTACATTTTGATAACTCTACTCTCTTTACATGTTTTGATGACATTAACTTAAGTCTTTGATCAGGAGGTTAAATGACTGTCACCTGTTTACAAGCTGGAGATAAGTTTTGATGCTTTGTCAGCAAAGATTAGATTTCCTTCATTTAGGGTGTTTAAATCATGTGTCCTTATGGCTACTTGTAATGTAAATGAAATGTATATATGAAAACCATGATTATTGTCATCTTGGGTTTGTAAATAAACAGATTGTGATTTTTTTTTTCATTTCAGTCTAAATTCCAGTTCTTGATTGAAATTTATAAATACTCTGCAAGAGAAATAGCCAAAGCACAAGATTACTATATATATATATATATAGTTTATTTATTAATACATACATATATGCACAGCTGTTATTGAAAATGAAGGTAAACAGGTAAAGATTTTGCTGTAATCTTGCATTTATAATTTCTACTTTTCTTCAAATATACAGTAAATTGAAAATCCAGGAAAATCAGAAAATATCCCATATATGATAATTAATTTATATTGAATTTTGTAATTAAATTCATGTTTGATTTTGAAAAAAAAGCTGTTTTAAAATGTTAAATATTTATAAAAACATGGACAGTATATATATTTGTATCTAAAAATTTAAAATGTTTTCCTTTTTATTCATTTAACAAACAAAACATTAACTTTTACCCAATAAATGCTAAGTTTAAAAGAATATATAGATTTATATTAAATTCAGGCTCATGAAACTACCAGAAATATATTTTGAACTGCCCAAAGTCACACTGACTTTAAGTGGAGGGAATATTAAGGTTTATATTATATATATAGGAATCTTGTCTTTTTCCGATAGCACCTGAAGGCAGCATTAAGCCGTGCCGCAGACAGTGAAGGGTTAAACTGTGTAATAGGATGAATGGATATTGTGGAGAGCAGCATCTGATTACACGCCAGTAGGCATCGGAGGGGGAGGACAGTTATCCGCAGTAGAAACAGGTTTTCGTTCTCCCTCCGAGGAACAAACATTTTACTTTAGATTCCCACTTCTTCCGCTGGGAGTGGAACTTTCTTTTCTTTCACCGAACCCGAACCAGCGGTTCTCTTCTGAGTTTCTTGCATGCGGGTCGGATCGTCTCCTTAATGGCTGAAGGGAGCCGACGGGTGACCGCGGAGTAAACTCGCAGGATGTCGCAGTTCGTGGAGGCGTAAATGCGGACGGTAGCTGCTGTGTTTTAAAACAAATATCAGTGTTTGGGCCCGACGGGAAGAGCGGCTGCAGCTTCAGGAGGGCTCTGCTTTTCGTTTGCTCCTCAAGGTCGGAGTGAAACAGGTAAGCGACCTCACCTGCCCGCCTGCTACCTGCACACGTTGTCTCCTTCAAGACGTAACGCCTCACGATGTTAAAAACTACTAAATGCTGACAGCAGGCAACAAGTGCTGCTTATTTAATTAGATTACTTTACCCGAGAATCAGATTTTATTAGTCACGGTTCCTTAGAATGGAATATTTTACTAGTTATTAGAATACTAAGACTAGGCCTCTCAAATAAATAGGGTCGAGACAACATTTTAAAGGTGCATTAAGTTTATTATTATTATTTGTGACCACTAGGGGTCGGAAAAACTCTCTAAACAACTTTAACCATGTCTGGAATGGCTTGTTTCTTTATTTGTGTATCATTATTGTTATAAGAGGGTTCTGCCCCCAAAAGTGCAATCTGCACACTGTTTGGCTTGCTAGCCTTGGTTATGTCCACTGGAACAAGAAGCATATGTCCACTTTTTCTTTTTCTCTAGCACAGTTATCTCATTGATGGTTAAAACACAGTAAACCTTTAACGTGACATCTCCTTCCAAAGGGAAATGTTTTCCATTTGTCATCATTCTAGATAGTTCTAGCTAGCCACTCACTTTTAAATGTAGACTTCGTTTACATCAGTATTGGTATTACTTTACAATCCTGCTGTAAACTGCAGAGATGCTCAACTAGTGTTTTTACTTCTTTCCATTTTTTTACACTGCCAGTTCAAGGAGGGGTGTTTGCTGGTGAAGGCCTTCAAATGGCTGCGTTAGCCCACAAATATACTTTAGCTGCAATATGGACGTTTGGAAGTTTATTTATATGGCATATTTCATATACATAAAACGTGAGGGATATTATCTGTCACAGCAGCCAACAAATTAATAAATAGATTTATAAGAAAAAAATGTAAACATAGAGAAATAGAAAATAAACTCAATATAAACAATATGTACAATGGAAACCCCAAAAAACACAAATAAGTAAAAAAAAAAAATGGCTACACACACAGATGTTATGCAGTTATGATTATGGATTGTTGGGTATGTAAGGGTGAAATGCAGAGATGGTGGTCACCTCTCATCTCTCTTAACCTTACGTACTACCTACAATTCCACTACCCAAATTTCCCTGAGGGCTCTCTGAAGGGATTAATAAAGTATTTCTATTTCTATACCGTCATTTCTTTCTTTTCATGGTCTCAAAATTATCCAAACAATAACTTCTATGTTGTTGCCATGTTTAGAGAGTCTTGTTTGCGCCTTAGAAATGTGACAAGTTTACCTGGTGTGAGTTTGCAAATGCACCCTATGCTAGATTTATTTCGTCTGTATCAACAAATAAAAGTGTGTTTGTGTTATTACAGCCTAGTTTCGGGGTGAAAGGGGTTCAGGTGGGGCACAGAAGGTCACTCAGTAATGCAAGGTGATAAAAACATGTCTGAAATTTGTTATATTTTGGTTTATTTACTAATAAAGGTTGCACTTTTCTCATCATCCCATATGAAACCATTGGCTGATGTTGCAACTCAGTGTGGCTTGTTAGAGATTTATAGAGTTTGTGAAGATAATGTCCTGCTGTCTTTCATTTTGGATTATTGGGTTTGTTTATGTGCCACATCGTAAGAATTCCTCGAGTACATAGACTGTCTTTTGCATGCAAGGACTCTGCATAGCAACCTTCAGGATCATATTTTGTGCACAAGTTTGAAAAATCCTAATGTTGCATCCTCAATAAACAAAAGGACTGAGTGGCTGCAGATTTAGACCTTAAAAAAAGAATAAAAAATGCTATTAATCTAATTCTTGTTTTTTATTGATTTCATTTCTTTGGTTCAGTAAGAACCTTGAGATCAACTGATTGTGTTATAAATCACAAAAGAGCTTTAAGAGGCTGAAAGTCTTAATAAAGATGCAGATCGATCTGTTCAAAAGCTGAAGTTGAAGAAAAAGTGCTTATTCCTCAAAATCTGACTCTAGAAAGTAAAGAATGTGATACTTCATCAGTTTGCTCCTCTCCAGCATGTTCTTTGGCCTCCCATAATTACGGCATCATCACTTCATGGTTGTTAACTGAGAGATTTTGAGATGTTTTATGAGTTCTGCTTTGAAAAGGAGACAGTTTGCAGGCCTCAACTTTAAAATTAGCTTGACTTGGGTTTTTTAAACGTGGGAGGGAGAAAACCTTCTCCAGCTTCTGGCTCCAGCTGCTGGCTCCAGCTGCTGCCAAGCAAGTGGAATTTCATGGAAACATGAAATAAGTCAGTGCAGACCTTTTAACTCCCATCCAGGCGGTTAGCTCTCCTATTATCGGCCCATTTAGTGAAGTCAGAAGCTGGTGAGTTTAGCTGTTTTTGTGCTGATCAGGACATTTCTGTTTAAGTCTTTTCATATCACATCCGAATGCATCATATTTAATATAATGAAGCAACTCATTTGATATTTTTACTTGAAAGAAATGACTGTCATAAACCAAAGATACCATAATTCCTGTTGAACTTTGAAGATGGTGCAGCTTCATGCTGTCGGATGGGAACAGCAGGGGAAGCAGGATCTGCTTTAATCTGCAGTATTTTGCAGCAGACTGTGTTTGTCTGGCCAAGGCCTGCGTCCCGCTTGCAGCCGGCAGGTTTCTGTGCCGAGTAGGAGGAGCTGCTGTGGAGGCGGTGCTGGTCCATTGTGGCTTCAGTGATGTGGTTCTGGTAACAGATGAGCTGGGAGAAGAGCTCTGTGTGGAAACGAGGCTCCTTGGTCTTGGACTTTGCATCGGGTCTGCTGCTGCACTCCACCTCTGCACAATCTGCTTCATTTTGTTGTCTGTCATCAGTTTGTCAAAGAAATGTCCCAAAGATTTGTTATTGGACATAAAACCTGCAGGGCAAGCAGCTGTCAGGCTTTTTATCTGTTGCTTCTGTTTTGATTTTCCAGAAAGTAATTGTTCTAATGTAAATAAGCTGTTTTGGTACAGATGAACAGGCTGACTAACCTACTGATTTACTGGCCCCGCATATGTTTGGCTTGTGTTGTATTACAAATTGATAAAAATAATTACTGATTTTTCACATTCAGATTTCAGTTTGTTTGTGCTTTTTACTAAAAAAAACACTGTTCTGTGCGACATCTTGTTTCCGGATGAAGGTGGAGATGTTAGCATAACCCAGAGAGAAAGAAACGCATTTTAATTAAATAAGATGATCAGTAAAGGAAGGACATTTTATCCTGATGATTTGGAGCAACCATGACCAAACGTACTCATCGGTCACTTAATCAGATCCACCTTGCTAGTACCGGGTCAGGCCAGTGAACTCATTGTCATGTTCTAGAAAGCAGGTGGAGATGATCTGAGCTTTGTGACATGGTGCATTATCTTGCTGCAAGTAGCATCAGAAGATGCTACAATGTGGTCATAAAGGGATGGACATGGTCAGCAACATTATTTAGGTAGGCTGAGGTGGTTAAACCAGGCCATGCTGGTACTAAGTGAGCCAAGAAAATATCCCCCACACCATTACACCACCACCAGCATGTTTTCATGATGTTTCTGCCAAATTCTGAGCCTAGCATGTGAATGTTGGAGCTGAAATGGAGACTCATCAGACCAGCAACGTTCCTCCATCTTCTATTGTGCAGTGTTGGTGAGTCTGTGTGAAAAGTTTCCTGTTCTTAGCTGACAGGAGGCACCCGGTGTGGTCTTCTGGTGCTGTAGCCCATCTGCTTCAAGGTTGGACATGTTGTGTGTTCAGAGATGCTGTTCTGCAGATCTTGGTTGGAACCAGTGCTTATTTGACTTCCTGTTGTCTTTCTATCATCTCCAACCAGTCTGCCCATTCTCCTCTGACCTCTGACAGCAACAAGACATTCTGGTCCAGACAACTGCTGCTCACTGGATATTTTCTCTTCTTCAGACCATACTCTATAAACCCTAGAGATGGTTGTGTGTGAAAATCCCAGTAAATACTCACACCAACAACCATGCCACATTCAAAGTCACTTAAATCCTCTTTCTTCCTCATTCTGATGCTCAGTTTGAACTTCAACAAGTTGTCTTCACCACGTCTACATGACCACATGCATTCAGTTGCTGTCATGTGATTGGCTGTTTAGATATTTGTGCTATCTAGCTATTAAACAGGTGGATCTAATGTAGTGGTCGATGAGTGTATAACATCAAAATATGAACGCGAATGAGAATAAAAGCATTCAGAATTACTATATGGTTTTCAGGGCTAAGTATAATAAGCTCAGTTTAGACGAGTTCAAAATGTAAAAAATTCCTAAGTATTCAGATCTTTGCAACAGGGCAACCCTGTAACTTAATTACCAGATTAGTTTCCTGAGGGTTTGATGAAAATGGAGCTAGAGATGTTTGGAAATGTTTCCTGTTCATACTGACCAAGGCGGAAGCATATAAATAAATACACACATTAAAAAGATATTCTTGAGCTTTCTGTGACAGCCTCCACCAGGAAAGTAAAAAAAAATCCTGACTCCAGATCGTGATCGACACCAGACATTAATCACTTCTAAGTTGTGCCGTGCTCCACCTCTGATGCTTCTTAATGCTCGACCAGACTGAGAATTATGTTGTAATAATGAAGTCCAACATTTTCCGCTGTCTCCTTTTTATCCACATTTATTTTAAGTTTTAAACCTTGACTGGTTCGTCATTCTCGGTAAAATCCCACATCTGTGTTACTTTTTCCATTATTCAAAGTCCTATTTTTTTTTTTTTTTTTTTTCTGACCAGCTGAATTCATCGTTGGTGTTCTGGGTGAGGAGGATTGGGCTTTCTGCTCTGGTACGTCAAGCATTCGTCGTTCTAAAGTGAAAATGGTTGCAGGTATCTGTCAGGCATAAGTGGAGGGATCACCACCACCATGAAGCTCTTTTTTTCATTTGTTGGGATCATACATTATGCTGGCTGATGAGAAAACTGCAGCAGATTATTGCTGTCACTGAAGTTTTATTTTTAAATTTTGTTATCTGCATTTATTCTCTTAGTCTGCATTGTTATCAGAGCAAGTCAAGGTTTGCCATTAATGATAGGCTGCTGGGGTTTATGTCATCATCAAGGTTTTAAAACTAAAATGTCACAATTGAGATTTAAAAAGCAGCTTTGAGACGTAAATAAGAGGCATCTTTTTATTGATTAATGAGTCTGATTGGTTTCCAGACTGCATGATCAGATGAACTTCAATTTACAGAAGGTATTCTGTGATGACAAGCTTCAGAATGAACTAAAAATTTGAGTCTTTTCAAAGGAAGAGGGGCTTCAAAGACCAAGTAGTGGTACAGGCCAGGTTCACAGAGATTTTATTGGTTTATTGGACATTGTACGTTAATAGGCATTACTGTAAGTCAGGGGTGCCCAAGTTCGGTCCTAGAGATCTACCATCCTGCAACTTTTAGATGCAACCCTTTCCAACACACTTGAATCAGATGTCATCTGCATGTCATTCAGCTCTGCAGAGGCCTAGTAATGAGCCAGTCATTTGGTTCAGGTGTGTTGGAGAAGGGTTGCATCTAAAATTTGCAGGATGGTAGATCTCGAGGACCAGACTTGGGCACCCCTGCTGTAAATGTACCAGAGTTAGCAAAATGGCTATTGTACATTTGCATTCCCTGGACAAGGGAAAAAAAAAACAAGAAATGAAAACAAAAAACAAAAAAAAAACAAATCGAAAGACTTGTCACATTGTTACCGTGTGTGTATAACTGATAATGCAATGACACTGTATCATCTGCATACATTTGAGTGCAGTTATTAGAGCATGCTGATGGAGGGACGTTTATATAAAGGGAAAAAAGTAATGGTCGAAAAATGTGACCTTGTGGGACACCTGTGAATAAATGAAGTAGCTGTATTTAGATTCTAGTATGTCAGTGAAATCCTGAAGAAATGAGTAAAAACAAAAATCTGGCTACATTTACATGATTTAGAAGGCTGGAAAAACTAAAAGCAGAATTTGTAAAATGACAAGAATTTGATTTTATCTGTTCAGACTTCAGCCTTACTTTGACTTATTAACCTTAGTTCTGTGTTCAGTTTTTCATTTAAATGTTTGATTAAAATGTTAAACAATAGTAACTATTTTTTTTAACAAAAAAATTAAAAATTAAAACACTGAATAGAAAATTACATTAACAATTCCTAATTACTACATTTTGTTAGAATAGAAGCTGAGATTGATAAGAAATGAAGAGCCTTTTGGGAGCTGGAACAGCCGACTCCTCAAAGGGAACTGCATCTTTAAAGAGTCGGATCTCTCATTGCTGTGAGCAAATCACCTGAACAATATTCCATGACATATACCCATAGGCTGCATGCTGACTGTAGCATGTGTGGTCCTGTTTATGAGCTGCTGCCTGAACAAAATGCAGTTGAATAAGGAGAGAAATTTGAATGAAGTAAGAAGTGTAGAAGTAAAAACTAAATGTGGTGGGGGTTGGGTGATGGCCAGTAACTTTACGGATCTATTAGCGACATTTGCTGCTAATCAAAAGAGTTGATTTAGAGTTCTTGTCAATCAGTAGTAAAAAGGCCAAAAATGAACCTGCAGAAATTCTGATACCAGAGCTTGTGCTTCCCGAAAAGCGACACTGCTTTTACATGTTTTCATCCATTTTACTACAGTTATTACTACAGTTTACTGCTGTTGTCTTGTTCCTCATCTTTCAAGCAGATTAATGTTTCACTCTTTTACTGTGGGTCAAAAACATCATATCTTTGAAGAGTGATTAGAAAGATGTGTATTTGTGGTATAGACCTAATGGGGAATCCCTGGAGTTGTGTTTTTATAACTTTCCAGCTCGTTGCCTCTTCAAATAATAATAGAGGTGTGAGCGAACTGCTCTGACCTCCCCTGTCAGGCGCCGCTGCTCTCTGGCTGTTTTATTAGGATTTCACCGCAGGCTCCATGTGTGGCATTTCACTGTGACTTCCAGAATGTGCCACCCTCCAACCAGCACCGAGCTTTAAAGCCGCTCGTCTGCAGACAGGATCAAATCTAAACGCTCGCTGCTTCGCTGACTAACAAACCTCTCTGTCTTCTTTTTTTTTTCTCTCTCCTCTCCTTTACTGTTGCTTATGCTCCTGAGGGATCTTCTTTTCCTTGCTGTCCCGTTTTCACCTCTCAGGCTAGAGGAGACAAAGGCAGTCTTCTGTTTGGACATCTGTCCATCTCTGTTTTCGTCTCTGAAAAGGTAAGCTCCCCTCTAACCCAGAGTCTCACCTAGCAGCAGGTTGACATGCGCTGTTTTCTGCTTATATCTGTGTTTTGTGCTCCTTCAGCATTTAACGGTTACACAGCTGCTCGTTTGTGTCTCTGTAGCGTCTATAGCCTGTTGTATTATACTGTATTCTCATTTGTTCATGACTACACAAGTCAGGGCTCCAGATAGTGGAGTGAAATAGATTGAAGTGGTCGACCCCCTCTCCCTTCCAGCCTTACTTTATCAGACTGTTTGCTTTTTGAAACTCTGGAGCTGATCTTTGCTGTTTATGCAAGCAGGTCATTGACATCTGCAGAAAACTGTTGTCCCTCATGTGACAGAATACAATCGATGTTGTAATGTGCATTTTCTGTCAACGACTGTCCAACGGAGTATCAGAGGCTAATGATGCTGTACATGACAGATTATAATGAAGGCACAGTGAGTTATGTACTCCACCAGTGGCAAAATGTGCTTTTTGAGCTTGAATCCTTTTTTCTTAATTGATTTAAAAAACAAAACACATTATTATATGAATATAAGAAAAAGAAACTGTAGAAAGTGTTTGTATTTGATTATCTCCACAATGTATCCAAAGAACAAATGTCTTCCCAGAGTTACTAGAGGATATGAATCGTAAAAGGTAGAAGTAAAGACAAAAAAAAAAAACACTTCCACCAATGCACAAAAATTTTACATCCACTCGAGGTAGTTTTGATCTGTTTTGTAGAAACTTGACTATATATATTATGGTGAAACTAAGCTAACCTGGTAGACATTAAAATGCTGAGCCTGCAAATAATAAATGAACATGACTGCTGTCTTCCAGATGTGATGCAGTATTCCAGATATTCCTAAAGATTAAAGTAATTTCTGCAGAAGAGTTCTCTTAATGGAGCAGTAGTCAGTAGTCCACTAGACTTAGGGGCCGTCCCCACGACGCTGGATTGCAGCAAAACCGCTAAAGTATTTTAGCAAACCACCCTTTCATCCACACTTCCCCAAATAAACCTGACTTTCTGAGCATACGAACAAGGATTTGAATCAGAAGGGCTGCTGTGAGTTAAAGTCCTAATATTACAAGAATAAAGTAGTAATTTTATGAGAATAAAATATTTATTCTTTATTTATTCAGTTCTTTTAGAAGAGGAAAGTTGTTAAAATGAGGGCGGTGGAGCATTTTGTGCAGTTGTACTTCAGCACAGGTTTCACAAACCAGGAGATACTTAATCTTTTGGCACATCAGCACCACATTATCATTAATATCAGGATTTTGAAAAGAATCTCCAAGAAAATGAATCTCTTCTGCAGAAAGAAGCCGGCGGACTTGGAGAAAATTGCTGCTTTTGTGGAGGTGAAAATGGCTGGAATTGGTACAATTATGACTTTATTCTCGTAATATTACTACTTCATTCTTGAAGCCTGTGAATTTATTTTTCTTAATGTGGCCCTAATACTCTGTCTTGTTGTTGTTGCCATTGTTATTTTTTTTTTATTATCCTTTTTTAGGTTTGTTTCTGGTTAGCACAAGTACGACACATCGTTGAACTAAAACCATTAGTCATTATTCAAAAATGTCATTTGAAATCACTGAGAATTCTTGGACAGTTCTTCTAAGCATGCCTTTAGCCATCATTTCCTTTCTGCCCTTCCTGTATGAACATCAGACTTCATCTGGTGACAAAGCTGCCTCTCACTGCTGATTTGAGGACGGCTCTTCTGTTGGATGGTGTTCATAGTCGTGTTAGACTTGTGAAATGCTAGCTTTACCTGGTGAAGGTTTACTGGAATTAATTTGAATTTATTTTCATGGTGAACTTCTACACTTAACAACAACTGGTTGTTGATGTTTACTCTGTATGTCTGTAACATTTGTAGTTTATCAACATCAAATCTCTCAGAGCCACACTCTTTGTACCAGGGCCTTATTCTGTAGATTTTTCTTTTACTGATGGTTGGCGAACAGATTAGTCAATTGATGGTGTTGTCAAGTGTTTTCTGTTGTTTGTCCTTCCTGCTGACCTGGGTCCTGCTTTCCACTCGCTCCCAGCTGTTGTTGATATTTAGTTACATGCAGTACTCGGCCTGATTTCTGCATCATGTTCTGTGTCCTGTACATTTTAGATGGCTGTATTTCCAGCCAGTAAATTGTGCTTTCACTATGGTGGAACAAAGGTCAGACCAAACTGTCCTGAAAATCGCTGGTGTTCATGTGTGAAAACGACTTAAGTTGCATACCTGTCATTTTCACTGCAAGAACTGTTGTGTTTTCCATTCTTTGTCTGAATGGGCTCCAGCTGTGAAGGTGTGAGTAGAAGACATACCTGGTGAGTCTTCCTGACAATATGGAGGCACATATAAAAACAATACAATGCCTGGCACACTGCAGACTTTGCTGTCTTTTGAGCTGGCTTTGCTCTTTCTGATTTTTGTTGCTTGCTTCTTCTGGAAAAGGTTTGAACAGATGAAGACTGCAGCAACTGCACACACCTCCGGTGATGGTATCATCTGTTTGCTTCCTTGCTTCCTGCAGAGCAATTAACATTGACACCTTGCTAGTGTTGTTCTTAGTAAATTTCCTCCTACTTTACATTTATTCATTCCAAACCATTAAGTTTAATGAGCTGCAGGACTTTCAGTATAAAGAAAAAGATTTACATAGACAACATTTTTAAGTGTTTCAGATTATGGTGACACTATTTATATGGATGGTTAATTTGAGTTTGAGTTTAGTTATTACAGGAACTGTGTGTCAAACACATTTATTACATCGAGGGAGACAATTGTTTGCACCAGATTCAACTAATATCTATTTTCCATCCGCGTTCCCTGTTCATCATTATCAGCTTTGTCTGTGCTCAGTCACTTTGACTCTGTTCATCATTGCTCTCTGCATTTTATTTATAATTCCTTACCCAGCAAACATCACTGTGTTCTTTATGATCTGGTCTCCAAGCCCTCACTGTGTTAGGAAAAAACATTGCTGGTCAGTTTTAGTTTACACCAACAATAGCCAGTAAACTCCTGTTATATTCAATAATACCATTCAAAAATTTTTATAATGTGCACCCATTGAGACTGCTGCTGTTTAGCGTACCAAAAACTTTGACTGAACTTGGTAGATCCAGGAGAACCTAAAGTTCAGTAACTTGGTCTCTTTTGGTCAATTTAAAGCTTCATTGGGAACTCATTTAACTAAAGTCTGAAAGTGCTGCTCTTATGATGATTGTATGTGTTTTGCATCTGTTGTAGAGTTTTATTTAACTGTTTTGTTGTGTGCTGTGTTTTATATGTGTAGACTGTCATATCCTTTATGGTCAGGTCTCCCTAAAAAAAATAAAATAAAAAAAAATAAATGTGTTTTTTGGGATAAATTTTACTCCTGACTTTCCACACCTACTATAAAACAGTAAATTAAAGCAAGAGTATGATTTTCAAGTTTCTAGTAGCTAAATTCTGCTTTATTTTTGTCACCAGCAATCATTTTGTAATCATTGTGAGCATGGGGATCGCTTTCTTTCTTGAAACGGTGAGTTTTTCATTTGATAGAGACGCACAGCAGCTCTGTGGCCCACAGCTGGATCTAAAACTCTGATGTAAGGGCAACTGCTGGCAGCAAAGATTCTCCAAGTTCTGTTAGTGTTTCTGGATGTTTGAAGGCGCCAGGCCATGATGTGGAATGCAGAAGAGCTTGTGTACGAGTGCTCATGTCGACCGCCACATGCTTCATGTGTAGGTATATCCCAGCCTGGCTGCATTGAAACTGTTGGTTTACATTAATCAGATTAATGGCCGTGAGTTTTCCAGTGAAGCTTATGAGGTCTGGACCAGCCTCTCTATTCGTCACTACCTCCTCATCCCTCCCTCAGCTGGTCTTTCCCCTCCTCCTCCTCCTCACTGGCCTGACCCACTTCTCAATAAACCAACAACCAGGATCTCCTACTGTCTCCTCCTATCACCACCTCCTCTGCAGGATGTATTAGATGCACATTTTTCCAGATTTTTTATTTTTTCTATCTTTTTTTTTAATCTCTGATCCTGTTTGTTATTTGACCTGAGACACATGATTAATATTCTGTACAGTCGATTGGGAAAAATGCAGAATCCGAGCCACCAGCTCTGTACTAGTAGCAGAAGCAGTTTGGTTTAATGTGGTACAAAAGCTTGCACCTCTGAAGCATTTAAATGTGAATTTAACATCTTTGTTTGCAAGATGTTAAATTCCAGCCTTGAAAATCATTTAAAGGGCAAAGCAACCCTAAGTCAGTTTGAAGGATGGTGGTTGTTGTTGTTTGCTTTGATCCACAACACTTACAGTGGATTCCCAAATCAAATCAAACCAAACTACGAACTTCTTAAACCACCCGTGCATAGAAAGTGTTAAACTTTGTGTGCAGTAAGTCCTAATAAAGCCTTAAATATGATATTTATGACATAGTGTTGGAACTTTAATGCAGCTGCACAGCATCTGCATTTCACATCAGTTGTAGCTGGAAAATCTAAAAGTAAGTTTATCCCTTGTATTATGAGCACAAAAGTTTATGTAAGGAACGCATTAAACAAGACGTTATTACAGGGAACACACTTGTCTGCATTTCTCTACATATCACTGCTCGATTGAATGAATACCTTCGATTGGCAAAACACTCAATCTGTTTGCTCAAGGTTCAAAGTTTCTTTATTGATAGCGGTGGGTAGATTTGCAGAAACAGTGTCAGCATTTGGTGTCCCTTAAATGCTGCTGCCATTCATTGGACTAGGCCGGTCTGACAGGTGAATATCATCTTGAATGTAACGCTGTTGGTCTCAGAAAGAGTCATTGCAACCTACCAAACAGAGATGTCCACAAATTCTTTTTTGCAAGTCCAAGCAAAGTCTCAAGTATTTGACCTCAAGTCCAAGTCAAGTTGCAAGTCACTTTTTGTTGTACTGAGTAATCTGCCATGCAACGCTTGCCATTGGGTCTGCTTAGAAGACTATAATATCTAAGAAATTTAAAATCTGTACTCACCCTTTATCTACCAGCATTTAGTAACAGCACTGATCTGTAGCTTAAACTGAAAAGTTCTCAGTCCCTCTCCTCTGGGTGATTTCTTTGCTTTACTAAATTTGGAAAACCTGCAGATGAACATGGAAATTTATTCAGATTACTAAATATGCTCTTGACATAACTAATCTATGAGTTTTTAATGTGAACCAAATCCATCTGGAGAATTTTAAATACTAATACTGCAGTTCATAGCGTTTTTTTCCTGAATGTATAGAGGAGGGCCAATATGCTGCACTTTAGTGTAGGATCACCACCTGTCCTGCATGTTTTAGACATTTTCCTGCTGAACACATGTGATCTATGTGACCGCTTGTTGTCAAGTTCTGCACAAGCCTCTTAATGAACCATTAATAATTTGACTCAAGTGTATTGCAGCAGGTAAACTTGTAAAATCTGCAGGACAGCAGCTCAACAGGTCTACAGTTAGTGACCCATGCACTAGTGCATCAGAAAAGGTTTTTTTAATGGGCTTGAAATAACTGCAGAATGAAAACAGAAAATATTAATTTTAAACTTTTTTCAAACTGACTAAAGAAATGCAGATTTTTTTAATAATTTAGATCCAGTTCTTGCAGACCCAACACATATTTCTTAATTCCTAAATTAGCAACAGCTGCACTTTTCTGATAAACACACCAAGTAAAACCACATTGTTTACATTGGGTCTGATCCCGGTCTAACATGATCCTGGCCAAGTTACAGTTAATGGAAACTGTTCAGTAAATGTCTTGTTCTTCTTCTGAACATCCAGTGAAGCCATTCTGATGCTCTTTGCTAACATAAACGCTAACAGTGACTTAATATTACAGTGACTGGCCTCTCCAGGTGTGTGTTAAGGTGGATGAAGGTGGATGTGGTGGATCCAGCGTCCTGAATTTTTATACCGTTCCAGTTTGCTGCTCTTATACTGGTCCCTTTTTATGAAGTTTTTAATACCCTGAAGTTACAGGCGCTGCAGTGACAGCTGTGTTCACCGGTGCTGTCAATGTTTTGATTGATTGCATGTGCACTGCGGGCGCGTCTGTGTGACGTTACGTCTGTGTTACATGGAGAAAAAAAAAGGTTGTTCACAAGTCTCAAATTGTGGCGTGAGTACAAGTCGAGTTAAGTCACTGGAAATGTGACTCTAGTGCAACTAGAGTCCAAGTCCCAGACTCGAGTCCCCTTCTCTACTACCAAACAATCAGAAGTCTGTGGATGTAAATGTCTAGCTTAAAATTGGGATTACTAACACTGTATGTAACTTATTTCTAAAACAGACAATTCATGAAGGAAAAAAAAAGCCTTTCTGACATCTCCAACTAGTTTGCCCATTCTCCTCTTAACATCAACTAGGCTTTTTGGCTGAGACAACTGCTGCTCACTGGATATTTTCTCTTCTTCAGACCATTCTCTGTAAACCACAGAGATGGTTGTGTGTGAAAATCCCAGCAAATACTCAGACCAACAACCATGCCACGTTCAAAGCCACTTAAATCCCCTTTCTTCCTCATTTTGATGCTCAGTTTGAACTTCAGCAGGCCATCTTAAACACGTCCACATGACTGCATGCATTGAGTTCCTGCATGTAGAAGATCAGCTTTCTTTTTCTCGTGCATTTATTATAATAGTTCTTATTGAAAGATGATTTTTTTTTTTTATTTTATCCTCAGTCCAGCCTTTAATGCTCGGATTGTCTCTGCTGCTTTTCTCATTACACACACGATCTGCTGTTATTACAGGAATATAAGGATGTGAGTAGTAGAATCAGCTAAAGTTTAAGTCTGTGGTGAGACAGCTTTGCCTCAATACACAAAATCAAAGAGGATGAAGTGTGGAATTCTGTTTAGTCTTGTTTGATATGGTATTGATTTGACTGTCTGCATGTGTGTTTTGTATAAACATGTGCTTCTGCTTCATTTATCAGAGCTTGAAAAACTCGTCTCATCTGCTCTGTTATCTGGATTTTGCTGCTTTAGTGTTTAAACCACAAGAAGTCCTGTGTTTGTTGCTCTTTTAAACCCCCTCATTCTCTCTGCCCTGTTGTCTCTGTCACATTTCTCTTCTTCCTAGACTTCCACTCTCATTCCTCTCGTCTTTCAGTTTTTCTTGGTTTTGTCTTTCCCAGCACTTTTCCTCCGTTTCAACAGTCCTGCTGTTCTCTCTTAGTCAGGCCTGACGTGTTTTGGATCAAAGAAGCTTTCAGGTGTTTTCAGCTGTTTAAAGGACTGAATGAAAATTAAACCAGAGGCCATTTGAAAGCTGTTTTTCTTTATTTTAATACCAGCATTTTTTTTTTTTTTTTACCATTTTTCTGTTCATAATATGGATGCAGCACTAGCTTAGGTCCTCAAAGTTCTTTTCACTCAACATGAGCAAGTCAGCAAGCAAAAGTCTTTTTGCAGAAAAAAAGAAGTTCAATCTAGACTTTCATATAAAACAAGCTGAAATACAGTCAGAAGACCTATTCTCCATCGTCAAGTGGCTTCAGATCCATTTTGCTGGGAATTTAGTCATCTCACTCTAACAGCCAATCAAAATTCAGTAATATATGTCTGGTCAGTCACTGGTCAGCATTCTCATCTCTACTGCAACACAGAACTATATCAGCATAGAAAAATAAGTCACT
Source organism: Melanotaenia boesemani (assembly GCF_017639745.1). Taxonomy (NCBI): domain Eukaryota; kingdom Metazoa; phylum Chordata; class Actinopteri; order Atheriniformes; family Melanotaeniidae; genus Melanotaenia; species Melanotaenia boesemani. The sequence continues at coordinate 6,377,560 of NC_055682.1, read as the reverse complement.
CACATCCTGATACAATAACATCTCTACCCACCTTCATATCACGTCTCAAAACACACCTGTAACACACCTGTTCAGACTGCCTTCTCTCTCATCATACATAGTTTTTCTGTATTGTGTATTTGTTGTGTTGTTGTGTATTTGTTTTTGTTTTGAGAGGTGGCCTTGAGTCTTGAAAGGCATCTATAAATAAAATGTATTATAATCTTAATTCTCAGAAAGCCACACGTCAGATGAACTCAAGTTCATGACCAGTGACCAGAGCAAGTAAACATCCTGTCCATGGTAACCAAACACCACTCTGATCTGACCATCTGCTCACAGTTCATACAGCGATCTGCAGCTGATCAGATGGACATGTGAGAAAACTGAGAAAATATTAAATAAAGAGAATTCAGTATTCTAGTGACCAGCTGTGAGCGGTCACCTTGTACTGAAAGGAGTAACTCCAGCGTTACCCGTGTTAATGTGACACCTTTAATATGAAGAGAAGCTACCTGGATAGTTGGATGTGTTCACAGAAAGGTTGCCAAGACAGATTTTGGCTTTGTGGTAATTGTGCAGCAACACTATTTTCAGCTCACAGTTCTTTATCCTGCTAATGAAGTCTTTCAGTCCGACAAAACGGTCTAATAATCCTGTTGCTGCCGTGACTGCAAAATGCACACAATCACACACCTTCTCTCTGACAACGATGGCTTTCTTACATGCGCTGTAGCCATGACATTTTTCCAGAGGAGCAGCATGCATGGATGCAAATATTCACATAACTCACTCCAAACTTATGCCAGACATTTTCCAGTCAGCTCTTAGCTAAAAATGTCTGCATGTTTTCCAGAAAGTCTCTGCCATCATCAGGATCAGATAATAGCGTCTATAGAAATCTGTCAGGTGAAATCTAGAAAACTAAAGCTATTGTGTCGTGGAAACGGTGGTGTCAGACTTATATCACAGCTGCTGCAAACAGTAACATTAAAATCTGGTATAGTGATAAAAGATCTTGTATAAGTTTCTGACCTGAAAGCAAATCTTAGAGCTTTGCTTAACCAGACAACATGCTTTCACAATCATCTGTGGACTGTATGTAGGTGGACTGACTGTAATTTCTCTATTTTGTGCCCTGAGATGACGTGAGCTGGGACCATGTGGATGCCCTGAATTGAATTTGGTTATACAGTTAGTAGTATTAGAGAAGTATTCAAATTATCTAAGATTATAAAGATTTAAAGGCATTTATAAATACAGACTGAGTCATTTCAGAGTTGGTGGATTGTTGTGAAATTGTGCCGGGGGCAGATGTTGCATAAGTTGACTCTTATGGTCTCCCACCTCCAGCTGGAGCAGAGATCATTCAAGTCTAAGGGTTTTTATATAGATGCAGCCAGAAAATCACCCACTGATAAAGTTTTATCTTTGTAGAGACTGTGTGTGACCTGTCACCCAGAATCAGCTGCACTTCTTACTGCAAAAACTGAACAACTGAAGGCTTGTTTAGTGTACAAACTATTTTGTTTTATCATTTGAATTTTCTCATTTTTATTGTTTTAGTAAGTAGTGGTGTGGAAGACAATATTGATATTACAAAATTAAATATGGATAAGCTGAATCGTACATACACTGCAACGTTTAGTCTAATTTTATATATGAGCTTAATATAAGGGGAAAATACTTGAGAAGATTCAGAATAATAAACTTTATTGTCATTGCACAGAATGTTACAACAAAATTGGTTCAGAATTCCCTCCCTCATAGTGCAATACATTAAACAATCAATAAATCTACAGCATGCTAAAAAAAGATACTAAAGACATACTAAAAAGAAACTGAACAGTCTCTCATCTACACATAATCATACAAATTGCACTTATTGTTTTTTTGTTTATTGTTTTAGTCCCTTTTTGTTAAGGAGCCTGGTAGTTCAAGAGTAAAAAGTGTTTGGTTGTCTCAGACCTTGTACCTTCTGCCAGAGGGCAGCAGGTTAAAGAGGCTGTGACCGAGGTGTGATGGACCCCAGAGGATCCGCTTCCAGTCAGTCACAGAATAGATTTTAAAACTCTGATTGTTTACGAATCTCAGTACTGTTTAGGTCCAGAATACATCTGTGATCTAAAACGTCAATCTAGCTGTTGCTGATTTGGGAATGTAAGTATTATTTATGTTGAGCCAATCCTGCAGATTTTACATGTTTTCTCCTTCAATACCCTCGAGTCAAATTACTAATGGGTCATTAGTGGCTTGTACCGAACTTGAAAACAAGCTGTCATGTGGATCAGGTATGTTGTTGCAGGAAAACGTCTAAAACCTGCAGGACAAGTGGTGCTTATTTATATTTGCCCTCCTCCCTACATCTAGGGGGGGAAAAAACCTAAAAATGCTATGAACTGGAGTATTAGTATTTTAAATTTCTCTGTGGGTCCCGATGGATTTTTTTTTCACATTAAAAACTTTTGGATAAGTTATGTTAAGAGCGTATTTAGTAATCTGAATAAATTTCCATGTTCATCTCCAGGTTTCCCAAATTTAGTGAAGCAAAGAAATCACCCAGAGGAGAGGGACAGAGTACTCCAGCTTAAGCTACGGATCAGTGCTGTTACTAAATGCTGGTAAAGAAAGGGTGAGAACGGCTTTTAAATTCCTTGGATGTTATAATGCATCTTCTAAGCAGACCCGATGGCAGATTAATCATTACAACCAAAGTGACTTGCAACCTGACTTAAGCCATAAGACTTGGACTTGCATGAAAATCCATTTATAGAAAAATATTGTGATATAATTTTTGGGCAAAATCACCCACTCCTACAATCCATCACCATCTCCTTCATTTTGTTGGTGTTCAGCAAGAGGTTATTCGCTGAACACCACATGACCAGTTTGTGGACTTCCGCCCTGTATGCTGTCTCATTCCCAGCCGGAGATGAGACCCACCACTTGATAAGGATGTTCAGCAGGGTGGTGTTAAATGCAGACTATAATCAAGTTAAATAATCAGACACTTCAGTAAGGAAATTTTACCAAGTTCAATTATCTTACTGCACTGACAGATTACTTCACTTAATGAAATAATCTCTTTATTTTAGGACTGCTAATTTGTGCAGTGTGTGTGAATTGGTACTGGGAGGTCTGGAAACTAGTTTTAAAAGGTGTTAGGTGTGAAATATGCATTGTGACCTCAGTGTCTGTGAGATGATTTAACCTGATGAGTGTAAAATAACAGTTTTAGTAACCAAGTAAGACATGAAAAAAATGATTAATAATCTTACATATTCTGCTTTTGCCTAATGTATCACTCAACATGACTTTTTGGCTTAATATAAGATTATAAGACTTGGTTAAATAGACCTTTTTTCCGGTGTATGAGGTAAAATCATGATATCTCAGCTGATAAAATAAAAACATCATTGATTTTTTTATTTTTACTGTTTTTTCTATTTTGAGTAGAGTTGAAGGAAATTTCGTTTTCAGTCATGTATTGCAGAGTTTTTCCACTCTGGTACTCGGGTCTGCTGCCCTGCAGATGGTAGCTGTTCAAATCAAAAATCAAATCAAACTTTATTTCTAAAGCACTTTTCATGCCACAGCCAACACAAAGAGCTTTATATGATTAAAACCATTTATGCATATTAGAAATAAAAACAAGCCTTTTCATAAATCAAAGTAGAATTACATAACAATAAAAACACTCATTAAAATATTTCACACAGTCACACACACACACACACGTATGCACACACACACCAAGCAGCCATCCCACTAAGTGGGATCACTGCTGCAACAGCCCCCAGACCGAGCAGCAAACCCCCGGCGTGGAGGATCCCCACGAGGAAAACACTGGAGTTAAAATGAAGATTAAATAACCCTAAGAAACAATAAGAACAGCCAAGAGTGAGTGAGTGAGTGAATGAATGAATGAATGAATGAATGAATGAATGAACGAATGAATGAATAAATGAATAAATAGTACAGTTGAGTAAAATGAAAATAAAATAACGTGAAATAAAATGATGTAACAAATTAAGATCAAATAAAATTTAGTTAAATGCTAAGCTAAAAAGGTAGGTCTTAAGCCTGTTTTTAAAAACATCAATGTTCTCTGCAGCCCTGAGGCCCTCTGGCAGACTTTTCCACAGACAAGGGCCGTAACAATGGAAAGAGGCCTCTCTGTATGTCTTGATCCTCACCCTTAGAATAACTAAAAGTCCAGTACCAGAAGACCTCAGGGCCCACGAGGATTCATGACTTTAAAGAAAGTCCGATAAATAAGAGGGCCCAAGACCATTAAGACATTTATAAACTACTAAAAGAACCTTAAATTCAATCCTGAAATGCACAGGGAGCCAATGCAGTGATTTTAAAACTGGTGTGATGTGTTCCCGCCCTCGGGTCCTCGTCAGAACACGTGCCGCCGAGTTCTGAAGTAGCTGTAGGTTTGAAATGGACTTTTTGGGAAGACCAGAGAGCAGGGCATTACAGTAGTCTAGTCTACTAGAAATAAAAGCATCCATCAGCACCTGTTGCCCTGCTTCAACTCACCAGGCTCAAATCATAGCTTCATTAACAGACTTGTGTATTTCTCAACGAGAAGCTTTTGAAGTTGAAATATATTTAAGTCAGATCAGGTATGTTGGAGCAGGTAAACATCTAAAACCTGCAAGGTGGTGGATCCCTAGGACTGGAGTTGAAAAGCCCCAATGTAGTGGAAGTCAGAGATTGACAGCACTAATTCTAACCATAAGAATAATTTAATAAAATACTTTTTTGAGCTTTTGAATATTGTTTTATTACATGTCAAGGAAAACTGGGGAAGAATTATTAAAGAAAAGGGGAATATGGATCTTTTTGTAATGAAACTACAACTGTTTCAAAGGTCTATCACAAAAAAGGGATGAACTTGGATTCATCAATGCATTAACAACATATTGTGTGTTCTTTAGTGTCTGATTTAAACGTGGACACTGAGTTTAAAGAAATAAAAAGCAATGAAGCCTTCCTGTCTTTCAACTGATGTGAATCCCAGTAAGAATGACGATGATTTATGAACCTGACGGGTGGTCCATTTCATCCTTTGCTAAGGGAGATTTTAACGTTGTGTCTGTGGCATGCAAAGAATTTCACCAGCTCTTTTCATGGCTGCCACCAAGATACTTCAGGGTCATTTCACTTGAGCTGTTTTGCCACAAGACTACTGAAGACTTTCTGGAGAATGTGAGCTGAGTTTAGTCCAGACATTCTCATCAATCCCTGCTTACACACGAACTTTACAGCTGGAGCTTAGAAAAGGGTTCTGCATCTCTTCAGACCAGTGGTTCCCAACCTTGTCATAAACAGATCCCCCACACAATAATCAGGTTGCTGGATTTGAGCTACCCACTAATAAAGACTGATGCATGCACACTTTGATGCTCATTAGAGCAACAAAAATCATCTCAGTGTTGTAATAGTTAGTATTTCTCCAGAAGCATCTGGTGATCTCTTCGACTTAAATCTGGACAGATACAGTAGCCTCTGCTGCGGAGCTTTCCAGATCCTTCAGGGTTACCTTTCTGATTAGAAGACCTCCCTGCCCATTTCAGAGGATGGTTCTCTCTCAGCTGGTTTGCTGTTGTTGTCTTTTGCTTTCCATTTTGTGATGATGAATTTAATTATCAAATCCATTTATTTGTGAAGTGCTTTTCCTGCCAAAGATGACACAAAGTTCTTTACACGGTAAAAACAATTTATGCATGTTAAAGTAAAACAAGTGTTCACACACACTAAAGTAAGCAACATAGCAATTTAAAAATACATTTATTACATCTCTCACATGCAGTTAGATATCCATACACATGCACAAACAGAGCAGTTAGCCCCCCGTCCCCCCATTCTACACAAACATGAACATCCTAATATCTGTCTCTTAAAATAAAAATATTAAAAGTAATAAATATGATGATGCCCCAAAACAGCTCCTCGGGCTCTGACAAGTTGATGTATATTTTAGATTTAGGGGCTTCACTGCAAAGGAGGTGAATGTATATGCATTTAGGGGTTTTGTTGTTTTTGGGGTTTTGGCGCGTGTGTGGGGTCCTCAAATCCCTGTTGCTTTCCTGAGGCACCGTGTGGTGCAGATTTCTTCAAGCACAGGGAGTTGAGTCTCTATGATCTTATGTGTGCTGGAGATGACGCTTCGTTTTGAGTCCTTCTGTCGACTGCAGCACAGCTAAGGTACCACATGAAGATGCAATATGTAAGGATGCTTTCTAACGAACTACAATAGAAGATTACCTGGAAAACTGGAGAAATTAAACATTTATTAGAATCAGTTGTTTGAGCAAACTATGGTTCTTATAAACTAAAACAACATAAAAACCAGCCCCTACTGGGGGTGCTCAAATACTCCAGTAATACTCTATAGGCAATTTTAAAGATGTGTTTTATGTTCCTGCACAAGACGGTCTGAGCAAGCAGCAATTAGTGATTCGTTGTAAAGTTATTTTTTCATGCTCATGCACGTTCCAACATGCTAGAGGCAAATGCCTCTGCTGCTGTTAGCATACTTGTCACTCTCCTGTGACACACACACACACACAAACTCAGCCGTCCCTGAGTGTGGATTGCCATGTCTAACAGGCTTAATGTTGTGGCTCACCGTCAGCTAATCTAAAATGTCACCCATCTCTGCAGAGACGGCACTCCCATCCACTCAAACACGCCCATAATTACTCAGTAACCTAATCCTTTTTATTCAGAATTCTCTTCTTCGTTGGCACAAGTTGGTGCACGCTCCCATTTTTGCTGCTGGATGATCTGTCGTCATAGAAGCGCTGAGGTTATTTACACTCACTGCCACATTGTTCCCTGCAGATCTCACCAAGGTTACAGGCATACACTGCTTCTCATGTAGCACCACTGTACTAACGACTCTGATATATTGGGAGACAAGTAGTAATATACAGTTAGAGGGAACACTATGAAACTCTGGGAGGAGAAACTTCTCACAGACATGTTAGGTTGAAATTTGTGGGGCAGTCTCATCCAGAAACTATTCAATGTTTCGCTTTCATGAACCCACTTTTTCAGTAAATAAAGGTTAATTAAAAATAAGGCAAAACTAAACTGCCACAGTAATTCTGCAGCATTAGGTTGCATTGATAGCAGAAACACACCAGCCAAAAATCAACGCTGTGTGGTGTGCATTGAGGTCCTGGTTGACGCGGTCAGTCTTGGAGTGCTGCCATGTTTTCCTCCCAGTTTGTTGTGTCTGCCACGGGAAGCCGTCTGGCCTTGACACAGGGTTTCTTCCAGTAGGGAGGACGTCACAGAGGAAATGGATGAATGGGGAAAGTCAGGTCACAGTGAACTGCTGGCAGAGTTCATCAGCAGATTCACTGCAGAGCTGTGCAGCTCAATAAAAATCCCTTCAGGTCACGTTGGAAAGCTGAAGTCAAACTGCATCTTTGTTTTGCTAATTGAGTAGACAAGATTCTCTGTTGTCCAAAGAATTGACTTCTCAGAAGAGTCAGATTAAGTCATTTCTGTAACTTCTGGTAGACTTCCCAATCAGTATTAATGAAGCTTTGCAGGAGGACATATTAGCATGTTTGTGTATACAAAGATTCAAAATGCACATTTTCTGAAAAATGTCTCCAACTTTCTTTTTGATCTGCTGCTTGTCTGTAAAATGCTGGAAAACTAAAGCAGCTCTTGTTTGTTTAAAACAACTTTGTTTGTTACATCTTATTCACCTGTCTGAGTCTGTTTTTCTTCTGTAAATCTCAGTTGTTATCAGATCTGATTTTGTTCAGAAGTTTGTGAATCCTCTCAATGAGGTCCATTGTGTGCAAGCAGGACCGGCTGACTCAGACTCCTGCTTCAGTAATGGTGCTGCTGTGTGAGACTGGGTATCAGTGTTGTGTGCAGAGAAAGGAAATCAGACAGTGATGTAGAGAGAGTGGTGCTGAGGGCGGCAGGTTGTCAAGACGCAGCTGCAGGTTTATACCCATGTTACCCTTTCTTAATGTGTGTCAGAGAAATCATGACTTTTTTATTTGATACATGCAATCAAATACACTGCCCACATGGAAAAGAGCTTAGTCTGTTTCAGGTAGTCAAATTATTGGCATCACGCAAAGAAAACATCAAAGGAGATGCTGAAACTACTAAAACTGGGTTACGAACTGTCCAGCACATTACTAAAACCTGGAAGGGTAGTGGGTAAACCATCATCTTCCAGGAAGAAAGGTGGTTGGAAAAACACAATGATCTGTGATCACCTTAATGTTGGGTGAAATCAAATAATAGACAAACAGTAGAACTCGGGGCTGTGTTTAATAGTGAATGTAAGAACAGTTCCACGTGCACAGTATGGAAGGATCTCAAGGAGTCTTAATGAACGGGCAGGTTATTCTAGCATAGCCATATTCCAAGGTGCCAATGCCAGATTGTGAAAGAGTGGTTCAGGGAACAGGAGACATACTTTTCACACATGACTCTGCTGTCACAGAGTCCAGACCTGAACCCCACTGAGAATTTTTTGGATGTGCTGCGAAAAGCTTTGCTCATTGGTCGGACTCTCCCATCAACAATACAAGATCCTGGTGAAAAATAAATGCAACTCTAAATGGAAAAACTAATTTTGCTTATGAAACCATGCCACAGTGAATCCCACCGTAATAAAAGCTAAAGGCAGTCCATTAAAATATTAAAGTGTCATGTGTAGTAACCTTCTCTGTATACGTCACTTTAAATGCACCCAGTTAAGACTTTCATGGATCTCTGAGCTAATAACGTCTTAACAAAGTTAATCTAAGTGTGGTGTGGATGTGACTGCTTGGGGCAAAATTTGGCACTCCCGCTGGTTTCCACTATGCCTTGGCGTAGGCGAGAGTTAGCTAGCACCAAGGTCATAAAGGAGATGCACATTTGAGAGCAATCCAGAATTTATTCCTGTTGATTGTATTTTTTCATCAGTTCTTTATTGTCATTATAGTTGTTTACGTTATATATATAATAGTTAATTCTTAAAGATGCTCCACTCCCGCATGATCTCCGGGCGTTCACATACTCGTTCACACTCACAAGATCTGAAGTCGATGACTGGAATGTGACAGCAGGGATTTTCTTTAAATGCTACTTCTTTTGTTAGCTCTGTATTTGTATTAATCAATGTTGTTTTTGTTTTTTTCTGTCTTGCAGTCTCTTCTGCAGCCGCCATCATTCTGTGCTGTAAGGCCGACCCCAGCATGTCTTCTAATGGAGACCTCAGCGATCTCGGGAGCTCTGACAGCTTCTGGGAGGTACAGTACCAACATATTATAATACAGAAGCTTCAGCATGCAAAATTTAAACCCAAAAACAGGAGCAGGCAGAAATAGAAGCAATGGGATCAGGTTGTGTGTTGGTCTGCTGTGTTAAGATGCAGACAAAGAGCTGTAATGAGTCCCTGCTGACAGACTGCTGGCTTCGCAGCCTTGCATCTGGAAAACTACACTTTAACTTTCACCGGCTCTCTGTCCTCTTTTACTCCGGGTTTTATTTTACCTCTCAATCATCCTTCACTTTTGCTGCATTTTGATGTAAATTTAAACCTTCTGTTAGTTTGCTAACGTTGGCTGAGCCAGCAGCAAACTGGTGATAGTAATAATTTTGACTTCAGTCTGTGTGTGTCTCTGCAGCCGGGGAACTATAAAAGGACGGTGAAGCGCATCGATGACGGCCACCGACTGTGTAACGAGCTCGTCAGCTGCTTCCAGGAGAGAGCCAAGATAGAAAAAAGTTACGCTCTTCAGCTGAGTGACTGGGCCAAGAGGTGGCGGGGCGTGGTGGAAAAAGGTTTGTTAAATTTGTTTATTTATCTACAAAAACAGCACAATAAAAACATTAATAAAAAATGTTTGCTCCACTTTTTGGGAGTAGTCTAACCTGGATGTTTTAAATATAGCTCCTGCCCCCTTGTATCCTCAGGGCCTCAGTATGGCACCCTGGAGAAGGCGTGGCATGCCTTCATGCAGGCGGCCGACCGCCTGAGCGAGCTGCATATGGAGCTGCGAGAGCGGCTGGCGGATGAGGACAGTGAAAAGGTTCGAAACTGGCAGAAGGATGCCTTCCACAAGCAGATGATGGGAGGCTTCAGGGAGACCAAGGATGCAGATGACGGCTTCCGCAAAGCTCAGAAACCCTGGGTTCGCAAACTGAAAGAGGTGAGATTTAGCTGAGGGGCTTCTGGTGTTTGGTGTCTGCTGTCTATAACATGTACCTCTCTGAAATGTGGAAATGGTGTGTCTGTGTACAGATAACCAGTTTGTGGAAGTCTACATATGAGAAGTAAAGTAATGGTTTAAAACAGAACTTTTAAAGACTGATGTTGTTAATTTTGATTTCAACAAGGCAAGTATGGTATTAACGAGAGAGTCATTAAAAAGGGGACATTGAAGGCGACGTCAAATGACGCATAAAATGTTTATGCGTCATTTGACGCTTTTTCTGCACAAAACACACCAGCCTGAGATAGGGAAGTTTGTGAAGGATCAGTTTCCCCTTTAAACCAGTCAACCTTCAGTTCAACCAGTTTCATGGTATCTTCCCTCAACTAACAATTGTCGGTTTATCATACAATGATTTTTGTTTAATAGATTAGGTTTAGTTCAGATTAGAACTTTACTGACAAGCAGTTTAGAGTTCTATATTTAGCAGCATATTATAAAGGATATTTAACCACACCAAAACTACATACATACAGTATATCAGCAATGAAACAAGGTGCCAAATAATCAGTTATAGCACGGATCTGCTCTGATCAGATGCTATTCCACTTGTAGAGTACAGACAATATATCTATAACCTTATATAACAAATGGCTAGGAATAAAAATATACTAGTGAACAATACGACTATGATGATATACTACTGATGTATTTAATAGAATATTATAGCATAGATAAAGTTACAACTTGAAGTGCAGTGATATTAATCTGTAGTCTGTTATGATGTGAATATAATCGGTATTTAAATATAAGCCGGAGAAACAGTTGTTGAGTTTCAGTTCAGTTCACTTAAACTTTTTTTGTACCACAAATTTATGGCAGTCATCTTAAAGCACTTTTACTCACAGTCCAATTAATTGTAGTCCAGTTATCCAGTTTAAAGAACTCCATAATATGATCAACAATAGTCCAGTTTACAATAAATGTGTTGATATAAACCAGTTAATAATAAATAATTGCCTAGCTAAGTAAACCAGCAAATTGCATTGAATCTTATGTTTCGCTGAATTCCCCATCCTGAGCTGCACAGGATGCCTGGCGAGGAAAACCTCCTTTTAACAGGAAGGAAAACCTCCAGCAGAACCAGAACCAGGAAGGACGGCCTTCTGTCTGGACCAGTTGGAGTGGAGAGGAGACAGAAAATATGGGTCAACAAGTGCTAGAACTCTAATTTGTTAATACATGGAAAAATAAATTAACGAGAGAAAGGAGGAGGGAAGTAATTAGTCCCTAAAGGAATGGCTAAGGGCTACCAAACCAGCCCTAACTAGAGGCTTTATTAAAAATGAATGTTTGAATCCTAATATTAAAAGTAGAGAAGGTTTCTGCCTTCCAAACCCAAACTGGGAGCTGGTTCCATAAGCAAGGGGCCTGATAGCTAAAGGCCTGCTTCCTATTTTACTTTTAGAAATTCAAGGAACAACAAGTAAACCTGAAACACTAAGAGCAAAGCACTATGTTGGGAAAATCTGGAACTATGAGGTCTTTGACCCCTAGTTGACCAGTAAGGGTGTAACACAAACATGATGTAAGATCTGCTTAAGAAAAAAAACATTGCTTTGTTCCAACAACCAGAATGTCTTATTTTAATTAGACGAAGAAAATGTTTATATCTAAAGGTCTTGGTGTGATGAAGTCAGTCTGTGCTACCTTGGTTATTATAACCAAGCTCAACAAATATTTGGTTTAAGACTCTAAATAGGAGGAAAGTTTACACTATAACCTGCTTTAATGTCTACAAACAGAAATTTACTCCTTCAGTTTTCTTTTCACAATGTGAATATTTTAAAGCTCATTATACAGAATGTGGTTTCTATTTTTGTTTTTTTTTTATCTAAATGTATGAGCTTAGAAATAAAATCATATTTTGATGTTTTAGTTGCTTTTGTCATTTTGATGTGAACGGATGTGACTGTGTTAAATCAGCATATGATATCATCTCGTATCGAGCACTGGCTGCTGAGTTGAATCAAATTAAAATTGTATTGTGGCAGTTTGTGATATCATTAAATTAAAAGGGTCCGCTTTATATTGCTTTGAATGCTGTGTTTCAATTTATAAAAAAATTGGATCAAATTATCACAACAAATACAAAAAGCTGGTCTGTGGGTTCAGACTGAAAGGACACTGAATGTTGCTGTTGAGTATTGATTTTCAGTCAGCTGCATGCTGTGATCTGTAATCAATGCGATATCAGTGGAAGCCGTCGTGAATCTCATCTACACCCACACATACTGCTGGGACTGACGTGACTTCATATCTTCACTTCTTTTGTTTAAGCCCCAAAACACAAACTCCTGCAGCAAATCTTCCCTTTTTTTGACAATGAAACCTGCAAATATCTTGTTGTTTTTCCACTGTTTTTAATAAAAGTAAATTCTGAGTGTTTTTCTGACTAATTATTCTGCTATTAATAAACTATTGATACCACTGACTCATGAAGTTCCTGGAAAATTATAACAAAATCAACATCAGTTAGATTCCGGAGGATTTTATGATTCTAAGTTTTAAATAAGACCAAACATGTGACACATGGCTTTATTTACCGTTTGCTCTAAATGGAACAGTTAGGTCAAATTTAATTTAATTGGATATAATGGCTTGATGAGAGTATCTTCTATTAATTTCGTGGCATCAGATGTGTTGACCAGAAAATACTTCTATATTATTTGTGTGTGTGTGTGAAGGTGGAGTCCAGTAAGAAGAGTTATCACCAGACCAGGAAGGAGGAATGGACAGCAGTTACCAGGGAAACCCACGCCAAGGCCGACCCAACCAAGTCTCAGGAGGAAGTCCGCAAATACACGGGCCGGGTGGAGCGCTACAGCCAGGACGCCGAGAAAGTACAAAGCCTCCACGCACACACACTAACGCACACACAATCCCATGAGCAGCTCCTCTGTACCCGTCTGGGTGTGTCAGTGAGTCCAGTAAAACTTACCTGTGTATTTTTTTTGCCTTTAAAACATGACCAGGCTTGTCTTCTCTGTTCCCACTCTGCACAAACCCGACAGCAGAGAAGACGCTGATGAGGGAAACGATCGGCCAAAAACAGGGAAATCCTGAGACTGGTTCAGGATCAGTCAACACAGTCTTAAACAATGCAGATTTAAATACACTATCATGAGTCATTCAGGTAGATTGCAGGAAAAAAACTACCTGGGAAAAAAGCCTTCAGACCTCACTTGTCACAACCGCTCTGAATTCATGTGTTTTTTCTGCCGCATTCAATGCAGGCAACATGTTTCGTAAATATGAGGCAAGAAAAGGCAGCCGCACTGATCAGGTTCAAGCTGAAGTTTGTGTAAACCACACCTGCAGCCAAGTAACCAACACTTACTCAAACCAAAGCTATTCAGACTGTTTGCGTAACAAAATCTGTGGTTTCTTGCAACCCGAGACATTATGGGAGTCCCAACCCAGAGCCCTTAACCCATGATGACGAGAAGCACCCTTTAAATCAGCGTCTTACAACCTGAGCAGTGTCTGTTCACTTTAATGTTTGTTTCTGGATACTTGGAAAAGAAACTGGTTCATGCAGTTTCACCAAAACTGGACAATAGAAGATGGAAAAATGTTCTGCTGATGAGTCTCCACATTCGGATGGTACAGTCAGAATTTGATGGAAACAACATGAAAATGTATGATAAGAGATATTAATCCTGTTGACCAGGAAATTCAGGAATTTATGGAATTCATGGAATGGAATATAAATAAAAGCAAGCAATATAAATCTCAGTGGATAAAAAGTTTTAGACCTCAGGGTACATACACTCAGCTATTTTATTAGGTCCACCTTGCTAGTATCAGGGTGGACCCTCTTTTTCCTTAAGAGCCACCTTAATTCTTGGTGGCATAGATTTAACAAGGTGTTGGAAACATTCCTCAGAGATTTTGCTTCATATTGACATGACAGCATCACACAGTTGCTGCAGATTTATTGGCTGCATCCATGATGAATATCTCCCGTTCCACCACATCCCAAAGCTGCTCTATTGGGCTGAAGTTTGAAATGATTTGAGCTTTGTGACATGGTGCATTACCCTGCTGGAAGTAGCCATCAGAAGATGCTATACTGTGGTCATAAAGGGATGGACATGGTGGTGGTTAAACCAGGCCACATTGGTACGAAGTGGCCAAAGAAAATATCCCCCACATCATCACAAAACAGTATCTACCTTCTTTTTTGTCATACAGATAAAACAAGGTTATTGTAACCATGACCTTTTTAAACTACATATGCAGTCTTCCTCAGAAGGATCCAAAGCAAATAGCAGCCTGAACTGTTGATCCAAGGCAGGATGGATCCACTTTTTTTATGATGTTTCCTCCAAATTCAGAGCCTATCATCAGAATGTGGAGCTGAAATGGAGACTCATCAGACCAGCAACGTTTCTCCATTTATTGTCCAGTGTTGGTGAGTGTGTGTGAATTGTAGCTTCAGTTTCCTGTTCTTAGCTGGCAGGAGGCACCCGGTGTGGTCTTCTGCTGCTGTAGCCCATCTGCTTCAAGGCTGGACGTGTTGTGTGTTCAGAGATGCTGCTCTGCAGACATTGGTTAGAACCAGTGCTTATTTGACTTGTGCTTCTTTTCTATAATCTCCAAACACTCTGCCCATTCTCCTCTGACATAAACAAGTCATTCTCATCCAGACAACTGCTGCTCGCTGGATATTTTCTCTTCTTCAGAACATCTCTGTAAACCCTAGAGATGGTTGTGTGTGAAAATCCCAGTAAATACTCACACCAACAACCATGCCACATTCAAAGTCACTTAAATCCTGTTTCTTCCTCATTCTGATGCTCATTTTGAATTTCAGCAAGTTGTCTTCACCACGTCTACATGACTAAATGCACTGAGCTGCTGTCATGTGATTGGCTGATCAGGTGTACCCAGTAAAGTGTCCAGTAAAATAGAATTGCTTTGGAAATTTGTCAGTTCTCTAAACAAAACACTCATCAGACAAGCTGCCCAATCAAAGTATGACCTTATTCATGTGTCTGCCTGTCCCTTATCTTGATGAATCATCCATTTAATTTCATATCAACAGATGAAAATATGCGAAAGGTTGGATTATAGTTTGGAGAATATCATTGTTTATAATTTGTGACATGTTTAGATTGAGTGTGGGGGTAAGTTGGTGCTCTGTGTTTGTGTGGCAGGCGAAGGAGCGCTACATGAAGGCTCTGGAGGAGCTGAACCGCTGCAACCCTCGCTACATGGAGGACATGGAGCAGGTGTTTGACCTCACCCAGGAGGCTGAACGCAAGAGGCTGCGCTTCTTCAAAGACGTCCTGTTGGACATTCATGTCCACCTTGACCTGTCTGCCAAAGAAAGGTAACACAAACACAGAATGATCAGCCTTTCGCGGTGTAGATGGTTTATGCTCCGTGACTCAGAGCGAAGGCATGCAGAGCCGTCATGGCTCAGATGTGTGTGGGAACATGTGTATGTACACAGGGTTAATAGAAAACTCATGCTGTTGTCCATTAACGTTTGACCTTTCATTTTATTTAAACAAGCCGCTGTTACCATGAAGTTAAACTCCAGTTTTTGATCGAAGTGACCTTGAAGTAGCTGCTCAGATCAAATCAGATCAGATTTTTTTATAGTAGTTACAAATATGTTCTTGTTCTGCTTCCTTGTGATTGGGTGAAGTTGATGGTGCAGAGATGATGAAGCTTCCCAGCCCATCTAATGACAGACCACCTGTCCTCCACCAGCCACCTCTCCTTAACTGAAGTGCAGACTCTAACAAAGCCTGTCATTGACTTGAAGTCAATTACTATACACACACACATGCACGCAGCCTGTCTTTTAGAATGAATCATTGTCTATGCGTGAGCCACTGTCGCCCCAAAGAACTCAGTCTAACCGGTTCTGTGATAAGAAGAAGCAAAAATAAACTGTGGACATGTTGTGTTATGTGTGTGTGTTATGATTGGAATTTTTTAATCAATTAATAAAGCTGTTCTTGTTATAGCTTCTGGACCACTGTTGTAGAGCACTTTAACTTAAAGGTTTACATACAAACAATAAAATCTTAAAATCAATTCTAAAACGTACTGTCAGCCAGTGCAAAGAAGCTAAAACAGGGCTGATGTGTTCGCATTTCCTGGCCCCGGTTAAAAGTCGTGCCGTTCTGGACTAACTGCAGACGGGGAAAGTGCGTTATTGCCGATGAGTGTTGAGATAGTCCAGACAAAAAGACATAAAATCAAGCACAACCTGTTCAAAAAGATTAAAAAATAAAAAAGATTTAACTTTTGATAAAAGACGATTGTGATAAAACCTCTATTTTAAAATGGCATTGACCTGTTTGTCAAGCTTAAAATCACCATCCGTGGTGATGCCAAGGCTGGTTGACTTTGGGATGAATATAATTTTGGAGGGGTCCCAAGTCAAAGAGGGCATTTCCATACAGATATACAGATTAGGACATAAATACCATAAATTTCAGGAAAACACATTAAGCCCAGAGGTCTGATTTTAAATTTCCACTCACAATATCAATATCATATTAAATTATTTAAAGCTGATTTAAAAGAAAAACTAATTCTAGCTACTGGCACCAGTGATAGTTTGTACGTTTAGTGGTGACAGCAGTGGTTCAGGTTTGATACCTGAAGGGTTGATGATTAAATCCTCGCTTCATCCCAACTCATTGGTGCTAATTTGCAGCCACATTTCAATCAGTCTACCCCCTGCTGTAGCGTCCCACCTCCAGTTTATGGATGGATAATGGATTCATCATAAATTCTTTGGGTGCCTTGAAGAGTGCTATATAA
Organism: Melanotaenia boesemani; assembly: GCF_017639745.1. Taxonomy (NCBI): domain Eukaryota; kingdom Metazoa; phylum Chordata; class Actinopteri; order Atheriniformes; family Melanotaeniidae; genus Melanotaenia; species Melanotaenia boesemani. The sequence continues at coordinate 6,360,536 of NC_055682.1, read as the reverse complement.
TATATAGTGCAATCATTATTATTATTCAAAAAGAAATGATTTGCAGTATAAAGAAAGAAATGATGCAGATGTGACTGATTTTGTCTTTGTTAGCTTCAAAGACTTGTACCGGGACCTGGGTCAGACTATCCGAGCAGCCAACGACACTGAAGACCTCAGATGGTGGAGAAACACCCACGGACCAGGCATGAGCATGAACTGGCCTCAGTTTGAGGTGTGCACATACACACACACTGCTCACTCTATCAGCTCTTGCTAGGAAGTGTTGATTAATTTAATTTATTGTCGGGTCTACGTGATGAAAACAAGCGTGCAGTCCTGTGCAGACATCAGAAGGTTTGCGTGTGTGCTGCTACATCTGTTCACACAGTCACATTGTGGGGACTTTGTTGTTGTGAAATGAGGTCAGTCCTGATCATGTAAATCATTAACGTTTAGTTTGGGGACTTGATTTAAAGAAAGTAGCAGTTCTGGGTTGGTTTGTTCTGTAAAGCTTGAGGAAATGAATGTAAGACAGCTCAGTGTCCTCTGAAGAGATGGAGACTTTGCTCTGTGTGTGTGTGTTAGTGTGTGTTGGAGTAACACACTGAATATTAAAGAGGTTTCCAGTGAATGCTTCGTTTTGTAGCTGAGAGCCCTGAGTGGGGTGAGGAATGTCGAACACGGACTTGCACACACTCAGGTTTATTCATTTGTTTGTGGAAATCTACAGCTTTTACCTCAGCTCTGCAGCTTGCTCGGGACAAATAAATATTTACAGATGGTAACGGCAGATTAAGTTTTCACTGCTCAGAGACATCATGTGATATTTCTGCCAGAATTCATGATTTTATGGCAAAAGTTTTCTATCAATTGTGACAAATAATAAGAAATTCAACCATATTCAAATTCTATGTTGTCTCACAAATCTCTATAATCTTTTGCAAATGCCTACGAACATGAAGAGTAACAGCTAACAATGATTTATTTCCAGATCTATTTACTCTCTCAGTACAGCAGGTGTCCCTAGTCTTAATATTTTTTATTAAATCTATTTATTTTTTACAAAAAGCTTTGCTTGGTGTTCTTTAGCTGTGTAATATTACGCCACTCTTCCCTGGACGGCTCCCTCTACTCTCACTGTCCATTACATTCCCATTTCCTCCAACAAGTCGCCTCTTTTTCAGACAGAAACTCGGACGTTTATACCAATCTGAGCCTGTTAGTTGCAGTTTCAACCAAATTTTTGCACCATCACAATAAAAGGATGTTCATTTAACCCTTTTATTAAAATTATAACAGACTTTTTGACACGTATGAAAAACTTATTAAATATTTGTATTTTTGGCTTTTTTTCCTGATGAAGTAAAGTTAAAAAAAACAACAACTCAGTTTGTTTCAGCTCCTCTCGTGTTAGTGATGGCTTGAATATTTCACTCATCTTGGTTAATCAGGCTCCAGCTTTCTTGTGTGGAGCCTCGTCATTGAGTGTGTGCTTTTCCTGAAAATGAGTTTTAAAGTGATTTGTTTTGTAGCTCGATTATCTTAAAACATTACCTCAACGTGATTCAATGCTGAAAGTACTTTCCCTCTTATGGAACTGTATCTGTCAAACTTATGTGAAGGAAATGTAAAATCAAGAGACAGATTCTTGGTCAAGATCCATTTTTTTTTATTATTTTGTCATTTTTTTTTACAAAAAATGACACAGGATTCTTATACTCAAGATCAGTGGATGCAGATTGTAGAAGGAATCTAAATAATGGACTGCAGGAAGCTCAACTTGAAGAAAAATGGAAAAAAGTACTTTATTCAAAGCGGAACAGCAGGAAAGCCACCTGATTGACTAGGAAGACCGTAGAAACCTCCACATTTGAACTCTTTGGGATTTCTGTGTTATTTATGTATGTTCTGGCTTTTGTGTCTATAAAAAGGAGAAACAGTGAGTTGATTTACCTTCTTGAAGGAGTTTTGTAATTATTTCCACTCAGTTATCTTTTTATGGACCTTGTTTCCTACCAATCAACCATGTGCAGCAGCTTGTTACGTTGCAGGCACGCTCTTTAGACTTGTGCAGGTCTTTGTTTTATAATCAAGTTTTGAAAACTAAAAGCCAAAATCTCCTAATATGCTGGTTTGCTTTTAGGTGCTGCTCATATTGAAATGGTAAAAATATTAGAAAAGGGTTTAAATCTTAAGTTCTCACATTCCAGCTTTAAAATCAAAAGTTCACTTACTTCTTTCATCCCTTTAACATATAGTGAATTTCCACACCTTCTTCATTCTTTGTTCCTGAGTTACAGTAAGTGAGTCGCTGTTTTGTTTTGCTCTTCTTTCTATGTGAAAAGATGGGCTGTCCTGATTGTTAGACATATAATCACCTGGATTCTTACCTCATACCCTCCACTTTGTTTGGCTAACATTTAAACCTCTGAGTTTTTTTTATCCTTTTAAACCTGCTTCCTCTAATTTCAGATCATACAAAGGAGCTGAAATGTAATATTCCAGAATGCAGAAACATATTGTCCATAATCACTTGTGTTTTCAGCTCAAACTGTCGAGTGTTTCTTGTTGTAAGGGAGTGTTTTAACCATTTTTGAGAGGTGCCAGCATACTGTAGCTAATCAGTTACTTCTCTATACTGGCCTAGAAGAGGGGTTCTTTCCCAGTTATTGCTTTTTTCCACATGAAATGGTTTCTAGCAGAGTTTTCCTCGATTATATTTAAGGGCCCGAGGACAGGTGATGTTTTATGTTGTAGATGCTATAAAATTTCTGGATGAAAATTTTATGATTTCTAATATTTTGCTACATAGATTCAAAGTAAATCAACTCCCGAGACGGATCCTAATACAGATGTCGACCTATGAGAAGCAGGGATTCCTCATGTTTAGAAAGATTGGTAAAACATTGAAAAATATAAACAGATGTTTTATTTTTCATTGATGTCCTGATTTATAGCAGAACTCTTTATTAAACTGGATTTGTTGCTGTTGCCTAATGGCAGTGTTTTGCTTCTTTGTTTAAAAAAAGATCAAGAAAATTGCCATTTTACTTTTTTTTCCCCCTTTAAGTCTCATAGGTTAACAGTTTTATCTCAGCTACTTCTCACACCTGCCACCACCTGTTAGAATAACTTTATCCAAACTTTATATTTTCATCTTTTCCTGCTTCACACCATCTTTAGGCTGGAATTATACTTAATTGGCTGCATGTGAACAAGAGTGTTATTCCTGAGAGATGGGTTTCTTTCAGCAGCATTATTACAAACAGATAGAGTAAAACTCATTTATATAAAGTTTGATTTGATCTAACACAAATTACTGAGATCTTAATGAAATGCCGTCAGACCACAACAGATCTATTTTCAACTGTGTCGTTACAGCTATGTTCATAACAGCTGGTTTTAGGGAGGGTGGAGTGAGTTCCTCCACTCTCTTCTTTCCTGTGAGGGTGTGCCTGAAACCAGTGATCCAGCTGTGGGCTTCCATGCAAATGGAAATTCTGGCACAAACTTCTATATACCATATTTAGGGTAGAAGAACCAGAGTTTTCCTAAAAAATAGAAATTTGAATTTATCGTGCCAAGTTATGCACAGCCAGAGCATGTTGCTGCACTGTGAATGTTTTCACACAAACGGACTAAAAGCTGCTTTAAGCCAGAAATCTTTGGCAGATTTTCACACTTAGGCGCCTCTAATGAGGCTAATTCCACATCCGTCTTGCATCCTGTCTCGAGCTCTTGTCTCTTCAGTCAGTAACATCAGTTGGATGGTTGTCTGGTACGTCCTGGCCAGCGTGGCGTCCACCATTTACTCAAGCGTGCCTCCCATGCTCTTGGCTTGTTTAACCTATTGTCTAATTGTTGAGGTGGTATCATTATAATTATCATCATCATTATTACAATTATTATTAGCATTGTTATTTTTATATACGTCCTTTTTGTTTTTTTTTTCTTCCTCTTTTGTCTCCAACTTAAAAATATGTATATCCACATAGTGTCATCTTTTTTAATCAAAGCAGTTCTATGGTCAGAAAGTTATCTGGTGTTGCTTTAAATGTCATATTTATCCTTTTTTCAACATTTTTTTCAAGCATAAACTTCATGTTTGTGGAAGAAAAAAGTTATCCTAAAAAAAAGTAAGAAAAAAAAAAGTCTGAATTTTAGCTCAGAGTATGTAACAGAAACATGGACGTGTGCAACGAGATGCTAAAATACATCAACCTCACCTGCAGTTTGGGCCATGGATGGTGGTTCAGATTGCTATTTTAGGTGTAGTCTTATCATATACAATGTGTTGAACTGTCCCAGGTTTGGTAAACAGAATACTGCAGATAAGACACCTACGTAACATAAGTGATGCAGTCTACATCACCGATTACATTACAGAGCAAGAGATTAGGCGAATCAACATCAAATTGACTTTTACTTACTGGAGAGAGCCCAGAGGAGAGATAGATGTTGAATTAGCCGTCGCTAGGAAGCGCCAAAGTTCAATAGTTCTGCTTTAAAAGACCAGTGAAATACCACATTTGAATGTAGACACATGAACTGTTTGGGTTTTAAGTTTGTAGTGGTTAACGTTAAGAACTGTTGTTCTTATGTGCAAGGTTTCCTAGATACAAGCTTGTTTTTGTGGTTATGTCTCAATGTTGATGCAGGATGTGATAACAAATGTTTACTCAAAAATTTAAAGTTTTGATTGGAAAAAAATCAAAGAAAGCTCCAATAAAAATTCATATTTCCTTGTTGGAAACTCAGGTGAGGTTTATCAAACCCAACTTAGGCTTTTTAACTCAAGGGAAACATTAGCTAACAAGGTAATCTTTCATTTGCCATTTTTTATTTAATAAAACGTCAGAGTACTGGGAGAGCATTATTAGGTAATTTCTTAAGTTAACCAGTAAACGCTGATAGAAATTTGCTGTGTTTAGAAAGCAAGAGCTCTGACATTTCGGAGCTACAGTGAATTTGACCTTGAGGTTGGGTAGCTAAAGATGAGGAGGATGGATAGTTTTACTTTGAGCTGTTTGTGTGACATGACGGTACCTGCCGATCAAGGTAGCCACAAACAAATAATATGGCTGTAGTACGTCCGGGTTTTTGTGTTGATAGTGACTCCACACAGCCAGATATATCCCTTATTTAACACAAGTTTTTTTTTTTAGTTTAGAAGTTCAGATTTATAAATAAAACCTGTTTAAATGGTTATGTACACATGATTAATTTACAGAACACTAACATGGTCATCAATACTTCTAATAGCAATTATTTGAGTGTTTTAAAGTTGAATAACAATCAGTCCTCCTGTAAGGTGACTAATGCAGAGGTTGCAAAGTAAATTTGGAGAAAATGCAACAAATACCGATACAAGATTTTCTCCCCTTTTTGTAATTTTTTTTTTATTTAATGAGATTTTGTTTTTATTTATTTTTATCATTCTTCTGTATGGTAAACCAGGACTAAACACCTAGCTTGCCCAGTTTTTTTCCATAGTTAAAGATGAAGGAAGAAGTTGGCAAAGAGAAATGTCTCCTCTGTCCTCTTCGGAATCTCCTGGCGTTCCCACAGTGCCGCTGACACGCAAACAGAGAGCCATTGTCCCAGCACACACACTTACACACTTACATGTGGATTACTACACTTGTGCGGACTGTCTGCCCACTTCCTTCATTCATAAACTTCAGTATTAACTCTGGTGTAGTGTGAAGATCAAGACTTATTTAAAGCATGAGGAGCACTGAAGTGTCTTCAGTGTGGATAAAAGTTTAATCTGTTTCCTTGATAACTATAGTATTAATGAGTGTGGTGATATTTCTTTATGAGTTAGGACATTTGGTTCCCATACACACACCTCCTGTAGTGCAGAGTTCCTCTGAGACTGTGAATACCAGTAACAGTATCCACATCCACCCTGTTTCTGCAAGCAGCACCCAGTTATTATAGTAAGTGTGTTTGTTAGAGTGTGTGTTATTTGTGATGACACAGCAGAAATTAAAACTTCATTTAAGCAGAAATTAAAACTTCATTTAAACTAAACAAAACATAGATAATTTTCAGTATTTGGGTTTTTATCTGTAGTTTATACAGGTGCTCTTCATAAAATTAGAATATCACGAAAGTTTATTTATTTCAGTATTTCCATTGAAAAAGTGAAACTTGTATAATGTAGACATTCATTCCTCACAGGGTGACATAATTTAAATGTTTATTTCTTTTAATTTTGATGATTATAACTGTTAACTAATGAAAACCCCATTTTCAATATCCCAGAAAATTAGAATATTACTTAAGACTGATACAAAAAAAAAGATTTCTAGAAATGTTGGCCAACTGGAAAGCATGAACATGAAAAGTATGAGCATGTACAGCACTCAGTACTTATTTGGGGCTCTTTATGCCTGAATTACTGCAGCATGAGGTGTGGCATGGCGTCCATCAGTCTGTGGCACTGCTCAGGTGTTATGAAAGCCCAGGTTGCTCTGATAGTGGCTTTCAGTGCTTCTGCATTGTTGGGTCTGGTGTATCACTTCTTCCTCTTCACAATACCCCATAGATTTTCTACGGGGTTAAAGTCAGGCCAGTTTGCTGGCCAATTACGAACAGGGATACCATGGTCCTTAAACCAGGTACAGGTAGCTTTGGCGCTGTCTGCAGGTGCCAAGTGCTGTTGGAAAATTAAATCTGCATCTCCATAAAGTTGGTCAGAAGTGCTCTAAAACGTCCTGGTAGACAGCTGCGTTGACTGTGGACCTTAGAAAAAGAGTGGACCAACACCAGCAGATGACATGGCACCCCAAACCGTCACTGACTATGGAAAATTTACACTCCACCTCAAGCAACATGGATTCTGAGCCTCTCCTCTTTTCCTCCAGACTCTGAGGCCTTGATTTCCAAAGGACATGCAACATTCCTTCCATCAGAGAACATAACTTTGGACCATTCAGCAGCGGTCCAGTCCTTTTTGTCTTTAGCCCAGGCGAGACGCTTCTGTCTCTTTTTCAACAGTGGCTTGACACAAGGAGTGCGACAGCTGAAACCCATGTCTTGCATTCGTCTGTGCGTGGTGGTTCCTGAAGCACTTACTCCAGCTGCAGTCCACTCTTTGTGACTCTCCCTCACATTTTTGAATGGGTTTCTTTTCACAGTCCTCTCCAGGGTGCGGTTATCCCTCTGACTTGTACACTTTTTTCTGCCACGTCTTTTCCTTCCCCAGCCAGCCTCTTTAGCAATGACCTTTTGTCTTGCCCTCCTTGTGCAAGGTGTCAATGGATGCTTTTGGACAACTGTCAGGTCAGTGGTTTTCCCCATGACTGTGTAGCCAACAGAGCTAGACTGAGACCATTTAAAGGCCTTTGCAGGAGTTTTGAGTTTCTTAGCTGATTAGAGTGTGGCACCAGGTGTCTTCAATATCGAACCTTTCCACAATATTCTAATATTCTGAGATACTCAATTCGAGGTTTTCATTAGTTGTCAGGTATAATCATCAGAAATAAAAATAAACATTTAAAAATTTCAGTCTGTATACAAGTTTAACTTTTTAAATGGGAATTACTGAAATAAGTAAGCTTGTTCATATTTTAATATTATGACAAGCACCTGTTTTCTATTCATATGAATTTAGATATTTTACACAATTTATGCTGAATCACTCATTTTGATTGTTTTTCTTTAATTTTAAAATTTTTTTTTTTTTATTAATTTTGTGTTTTTTTTTCCCCACATAAAGCCCAAATAGTCTAATTCCATTTTTTTTGACCTGTTAAAGCCACACTAATGAACAATGGCTCCCCCTAACCACGGATAATTCTACATCTGTCATGCATCCTGATGCCTCTCCAGCCAGTAAAAGTGAGTCCAATGTTGGCTCTTGTCTTATCGCTTGTGCTGCCACTTTCTCTTCTCCTCGCTTCTTCTAATATTGTCCTCTTCGATTTCTGTGCTGAATCATTCATGATGCGTTTTCAAATTGGTGGGTGACGTAGTGCCATAAAGGAAATTTAGGTTGAACTTAAATTAATTAAATATTGGCTCCATCATGGATTTTAATCTAAACTAAAAATGATTCCTTAAGTACTGAACTCAGTGTAAACTCGTGATGGAAATTCTGAGCTGAAGTATTAAACATTCAAATCTATTAAACATCCTGGACGCCTCCCTAGTGAGGTGTTCCGAGCACGTCCCACCGGAAAGAGGCCCCGGGGAAGACCCAAGACACGCTGGATGGACTACATCTCTCGGCTGGCCTGGGAACGCCTCGGGATCCCCCTGGATGAGCTGGTGAATGTGGCCGGGGAAAGGGAAGTCTGGGTTTCCTTGCTTAGGCAGCTGCCCCCGCCACCCGACTCCAGATAAGCGGCAGACAATGGATAGATGGATGGATCTGTTAAACATGAAATTTGCCATCAGATAAATTTGGCAATGATAGTAAAGGAAACTGTCAACTGTTGGTTGTGTTGCCATGGAAACCTTGCTTTCAGTTGGTGATGCAGAATGGGTTTTGTTGTCCTTATTAACAAGTGTAGAAGTCTGTTCTGTGCCAATGAATGAAACTAATTTTAACTTTATTCTACGTCACTGGTCAGATCTAAATTCACTTCCTATCAAGTTCAAAGTTTAAGAGCTTGATGTGCAGCAGATACTAATTAATGTGCAGAACTGATACATTTCTGGCTGCATTCTTTCCCTGCCTTAATGGACAAAAACATGACTTTGTGTGTGCAGGAGTGGTCTCCAGAGGCAAGCCGCTCCATCAGCAGGAAGGAACGAGGAGGAAACTCAGAGGAAAATGTGGTCACCCTAACAAACATCGTCTCCTCAGGTGGAGGCAACGTCCCACCCAGTCCTATCACCACGGATACCAGCAGGTAGGAGGATGCATCCCTTTTGGCTGCAGAAGTCATCATTACTGTGTTTTGTTTCAGGACTGGATTCACCATCTAGTTTTGCCCTTGTTGTCTTTCTCCCTCATACGACTGCAGGGTGTCAGTGAGCAGTCTGTGGAAATATCCACTCTCTAATTTTCATTCAGCATTCCTTAATGAAACTGAATAACTAAAGATATGAAAGTGTTGTAGATCCCATCTGGGTTTCATCCAGCTACAGACAGTTGAAATGGAGCCAAAGTGAGACTACAGAAGGTTTATAGAGTTTTCCACTTCATTTTAAAGGGCTTGTCTTTCCTGTGCATGTAAACACAGAGAGAGACACACAACGTGTTTTACAAACACATGCACGCCTCAGTTTAAGAGCAGGCTGTGGTTGTTGTTTGTAAAGCTTTAAAACTGCATGTATCTGTGGGCTGTTGAGTCCAGACTAAACACAAGACAACAATTATGTGTCTCTACTTCCTCTTCTGTGTGTGTGTCTGTCTGTCTGTCTGAGTGTGCGTGCTTGCATGTGTGTGCGTATGTTAGAGATGGAAACAGAAGCAGCATGTAGTTTACTTGTTAGCTTGTAGTCTCCCTGAGGAGTTGACATCCTGAACATAACACGCTCTAATTAGTCACTAGAAAACTGTGTGTGTGTGCGTGTGTATGCATGTTCAACACTGTTTCTGAAAACATTTGACCTCTGTTAAAATATAAATAAAAGCAGAATGAAGTACTGTACAAATCTCATAAGGCACTATTTGTTTACAATAAAACACAAACATATTAATTGAAGGCAGCAACACACCTCTGTGAAGCATTCGCTCTTCTTTAACAGTCTGTAAACATCTGGGAACTGAGGAGACCAGCTGTTGGACCTTTGGGAGAAGAACATAAATGCATATGTTTATCAATTTACTTTTCTTGCACTGGTGGCATGTAAGAAACAGAAGTTCGATCCGTGCTATGTCTTATACACTTGCAGAATATACAAGCTGGCTTAAGATATTTGTGCTGTGCATGTGGACACAAGCCAATAACAGCATGCATTTGTGAGGACTATAAAAACAGTATGATTAGTTTAGATCAGTTCTCTATGTAGATGTACAGGTTAGAACATAACTACAGTAGAAAATATGTATTTTGTTATTATTTACAGTTTGAATCTGTGAGTTGCCACAGTCTGTTTCTGACTTTCTGTTGCAAACAGTCACTGCTTAAAGCACTTTTGAATCTGGTGATTTATCCACTTTCCAGTGTCTCTAAATAATCCTGGCAGCTGTAATCACCAGCTTTTCCCTCTTCGTTTAATCCCACCATGTCAGCTCTACAGACAAAGCACCATTTCTGGGCCCCAAGCAGAGTTTTCTGAGCATCACCCTGCAGGGTGCAGATGAATCAGGTGTACTCAGGACAGCAAGTGTTAAGTGTTAAAACCTTGGTCTCTTCCACATAATTAAAGGATTAGAATAAAATCTGTGTTGCAGCCCTCTTTTTTTGTCTCTTGATGGACATATTAACTTGAAGACCAATTAAATGCTAAATTTTAACTATTTACATTTCCTTTTCTTCCTTGTATCGAGCTAGCTGCTTTTGATGTTTCATTGTACTCCATTAGTTTATTTTTTCTGCAAACATCAGGCACTTAAACATTAAATTTAAGGGGAAATAATTATCTTTTTGCTTCCTTTTTATTGCTTTAAACAGACAGATTTTATTACAAGTGTGCCACCATAAATCAGAGTGTTGTGGGTTACATTAGTGGTGAATTTTATTATCTTGGTCAGGGTAAAATGTGAAATAAAAGACCGTTTTTTATACTCAAACTTTACAGGGTGGCTAGAAGATCATGATTACTCCAGCATGAAAGAGAAGAAAAGAAATTACGGGTTACTTTAAACAATAGATTTTAAATGATGGGTGGTTTACAGCATATTATCATTCATTTCTGCTTTTCAGTCTACTTCTCCCAGGCGTTACCGCTAAAGGCTGTGCTGGTTTTGGTTTGTACAGTCAGAATCTCAGGCTCAACCTCCACCGCCTTGATATTTTCACACGGTCTGTTTTCCAGCTGACGGCGGTTGCTAAGAGATGTGTGGCATGGCTACAAAGCCTCTGGTAGTTTATTTACAACAGATCAGTGGAGCACATGTAATATAAATTAACCTGCGGAGAAGCTAAAACTAAGAAGGAGCAACATTCACGGTAGGAGGAATCTGGGAATGTTGTGTGATTTCTTTTAAAGACCAGATTTAGCCTGAGATTCTTAATAGGATTTTCCACTTTTAGAAGAGGTGCTAAAAATACTCCTGTTTTTCTTTTCTTTTTTTTTTTGTCGGATGCATTTGGTGTTGGGAATTTGGCCTGTGTGTTTGTCTGTCTGACCTTCTTCCTCCCTCCACTTTCAGGATGAAAGATTCCTCATCGGACTGGTCAGATGAGGAGAGTCCAAAAAAGGCGTTGGCTGTGAACGGTGTGGGGGAGGCAGAGGATGAGGAGCAGGTAGCGGGGGTGCTGGTCCGAGCGCTGTATGATTACTCTGGCCAGGAAGCTGATGAGCTCAGCTTTAAAGCAGGTATTAACCCACACTAATGCTTTTATTGTAGGGAGGCATTGCAGAGGAGTCTTTTCCATTGACTTTGTTATAATATAACTTTGCAGATGATGCAAAGTTTTAGTATGCATAACGTCTTTTCCACCTGTGATGCCTCTTTTACAAATTTACACAAGCTCATGTCAGTCATATTGTTTCAGACATGAGTGCTGATGAAATGCAGTAAGACTGCAATGCAAAGTGATGCATAAAACACGCGTTGCATTTTTACCTCAAACAGCATTTCTACTCCGCATGAAATAATCTGTCCAAGGTACAGAAACAATTTGGTTTCTGTAGCTTTAGACGATGAGTAGAAGTTGAGCTTAGAGAAACTCTGCAGCTTCACTAAGAGGACTTGTGTGCAACTCGACAAATATAAACAACTTCTGAAACCAGAGCCTCTCCGAACACTAACAGGAGCATTTTTCTTCGTAATTTTTAAATGATGTAATCCTTATTTGTAAATTAAAATGACCTTTTGGCTTTAAATTGTAAACGTTCATTCACAATAAACTGGAAATCACTTTAAGAGGTCTGATTTGCAGACAGATGTGCAACATCTGTGTGACATCTTTTCTGCCTTCTGTTTAGGAAAAAAAAAACTAATCAAATTACTGCCTTGGTGATTTTTATTTTTAGACGTAGTACGGAAAGATCCATAGTCTGACTATAAAAGACATACATAAACATTGTAATGCCTCCAACTGGTTTGAGGACTAATGGTTTGATAAAACTGGTCTTTGCCACCCTGAGCTTTTTGGAGTCAGGGGTACACCATCCACCATCCATCCATTTTCTGGATTAGCCTTAAGGAACTCTGGGCGGACCTCATCCACCCCCGGGACCTTGCCACCGAGGAGCTTTTTAACCACTTCAGCGACCTCAGCCCCAGAGATAGGAGAGCCAGCACCAGCTACCTCAGACTCTGCTTCCTCATCGGAAGACGTGTTGGTGGGATTGAGAAGGTCTTCGAAGTATTCCTTCCACCACCTCACAATGTCCCTAGTCGAGGTCAGCAGCCCCCCATCCCCACTGTACACACTGTTGACACCGCTTTCCCCTCCTGAGTGGCCGGATGGTGGACCAGAATCGCCTTGAAGCTGTCCAGAAGTCATTCTCCATGGCCTCTCAAAACTCCTCCCATGCCCGAGTTTTTGCCTTAGCAACCGCTGAAGCTGCGCTCCGCTTAGCTCCGCTTAGCTCGCCGATACCCATCAGCTGCCTCTGGAGTCCCACAGGCCAAAAAGGCCCGATAGGACTCCTTCTTCAGCTTGACGGCATCCCTTACTGCCAGTGTCCACCAACGAGTTTGGGGGTTACCGCCACGACAGGCACCGACGACCCTACGGCCACAGCTGCGGCTGGCCGCCTCGACAATAGAGGCACGGAACACAGCCCATTCGGGCTCAATGTCCCCCGCCTCACCTGGGACATGGTTGAAGCTCTGCCGGAGATGGGAGTTGAAACAAGGGACTCTGCCAGACCTTCCCAGCAGACCCTCACAGCACGCGTGGGTCTACCAGGCCTGACTGGCATCCCCCGCCACAATCTGAGCCAACTCACCACCAGGTGGTGATCAGTTCAATCAATCAATCAAAACTTTATTTATAAAGCGCCTTTCGTACAGGATTGTGGCTCAAAGCGCCTTACATTTAAAAACATTCCCGTCCAATCACCCTCACCCCCCAACCCCCATACAGGCACACACACTCCTTCAGCCTAGAATAATTCATAGTACATGATGCCAGGTGCAGATGGACAAATGAGGAAACCTCATCAGTAGGGGATCCATCTGCACCAAGGGTGGGACAGTATTCTGCCAAGTTTCTGCAACTGCAGGGACACAGGAGCACGGCGGCCCGGGGAGACCTGGCTGAGACACCAGCCCCCACCGCCAAGACGTACGTCCCACCGCACCGATCAGCCACAGCCGGACACCACCCCCAGTACAGACGGACCCCCGTAGAGGAAACACTGGACTCCTCTCTTCACCCAAGTGTCCAGAACATGTGGCCGCAAGTCCGACGACACGATTACAAAGTCGATCATCGAACTGCGGCCTAGAGTGTCCTGGTACCAAGTGCACATGTTGACACTCTTATGTCTGAACAAGGTATTCGTTATGGACAATCCATGACGAGCACAGAAGTCCAACAACAAAACACCACTCGGATTTAGATTAGGGGGGCCGTTCCTCCCAATCACGCCCCTCGTCTCGCTGTCATTGGCTACATGAGCATTGAAGTCCCCCAGCATAACGAGGGAGTCCCCGGAAGGAGTGCTCTCCAACACCCCCTCCAAGGACTCCAAAAAGGGTGGGTACTCTGAACTGCTATTTGGTGCATAAGCACAAACAACAGTCAGGACCCGTCCCCCCACCCGAAGGCGGAGGGAGGCTACCCTTTCGTCCACCGGGGTAAACCCCAACGTACAGGCGCCAAGTCGGGGGGCAATGAGCATGCCCACACCTGCTCGGCGCCTCTCACCGGGCGCAACTCCAGAATGGAAGATATTAAGAGGAAAAGAGTATTTTATTTAGGAACTTTCCTAACTGGTTGAAATTAACTTGAAGTATCTAAGTGGTAGCTATGATAAGGGCTGTTTGAATCTGCAAAATACAAAGCAAATGAGCTCCAATGTTTCCTTTATTGTCACCTTTAGAAAAGGGTATATATATGGGTATAAATATGAGGATGGTGGAGAGTGTGAGCAAGCTGCATCTTAAACACAAACTTTGAAAATAAAGTAAAGTTTTTTTACAAATTGTCTCGACCTCATCATTCTCTACATGAATTTAATTAAAAATGTGCAACTGAATGAAAATAATCAAGGGTTGCTTGCTGCAAGGAATTGAAGGACAAAATTATATAGATTTTCCTCTTATAAAGGATGCTCCAGTTTTTCGTATGTTGAAAGTAGCCATGTAAAGGAAGCAAATATCCCTATATTTTAAAGACGAAGAGACCCAACAAGCTAGTCACATCTCCAAACACTGATGAGCTTTTTTTTTTTTTTATTTTTTTTTTTTTTTTTAATTCACTGGTACAGTTCAAAACCAGTGATGTTCACAATTGACTTCTTTACGTGTGGGGATGAGAGGCTTTTTCAGTTGGAGTCTATTGAAGTCTGAGATTATTTGGACTGAGCATTTAGTGGCGTTTCCTTCTGCACTGCCTGTTCTGGATGACTTATCCATATCTTATACTCAGTCTATGGATGCCACACAGAATTAACGGAACAGCCTATTTTTTCTAGTTTTCTAATGAGTTTTATTATTTTCATTTTTAACCCATCCAACCAAGTAAGCCATAATGACTGGGCATGGCTTTATGTAAATAAATCCATCCTGGAAGGCTGATGTGCTGCATGTTTTAACATCCCGAAGCTGCCTGGAGGACTGTAATACTTTAGTGTGGATAACCATTGAATAATCTGACATTAACAGTCAGTCAGGTAAGTCAAGTGATGCCAGCTGCTTTAAAGGAAAAAAATAACTGAGTAGGGCAAAACAATAGTCAATATGATTAACTTAGTCATTGTAGTATATGTTAATGTTTGCTTTTCTTTTAAAGTCAGGTTTGGGTGCTCCGGTTGCTAACTCATTTCTAACAGTTGTCCTGGTTCCCTCTGTTTTATTGTATTACCCTGAAGTAGCTCAACGTCTGGGTTTTAGTTTGTCTTTTGCTGATGGTCGGGTGTCATGGAGGGTCAGAGGAACTCCGACAAATGGGACCTGATGGGTCCACAGAGGGACACACTTTAGTTTGGAAAAGCTTAGCCCAGCTCAGACCAGCTTAGCCGGAACCAAGACCAGATCCCTCGTCTGGTGCAGGGCAATATGTAAAACATATAAAACACAAGGAGAATCCTAAATGTTTCACACAGTGTATTTAAAGACTAGATAAACGTTTATGGAAATACAGGAAATATGTCTAAATTCTGTCCAACAGAAATCACCTGGTTCCTCGTGTTTTTTATTTTTTTGTAAAAATCTAATGTGGTTGCTGTTGAACTTGGTTCAAAAGAGAGTGAAGTTGTGCATCTTACCCCTTATTTTGCACCACATACCATGGGTGCTGTGCTCTGCCAAGGCAAAGGCCCTGTTTTCTTTGTTTTAAAGCTGCACTACTGACCTTTGGCAGATTTTTCGACTCTTTGGCGCACCCTAACAAGGGCTAATTCTGCATCTGCCTTGCACCCTGTCTCCTCTCTTAGATCTCTTCAGCCAGTAAAAGTCTGCATGATGTTGACCCTTGTCTTATCTCTTGTTCTGTCCCTTTCGAACTTTCTGTTCCTCCATTATTAAGGTAATTTTCTCTTGTGTTTGCTGAATCTGCCACAGTGCATGTCCAAATCAGCAAAAAGGATCATATCCAGTTCTGGCACGTGATGCAGTGCCGTAAAGTAAACCTGTCATGTGATGTTCCAGGCTGGAAAAAAAAGTTGTGAAGGGCAGTGTCTTAGCCTTGGGATGCTGCAGAGTGTTGACAGATGCAGGAATGTACATAATAAATGTCAGTGTGCCGTCAAATGAGTCGGAGGCAAAGAGTTTTAAGGTCAGAAACACATCCAGACTAAAATTAAATTGATTGCCTTTGCTCGTACTCTGACAAGCAGGCCCCAGATCGGTGTTATTTTTATGCAAATTTACATACAAACATGTCACATAAAAGCTCAACATGGGTCATACAAAATAATTTACTAATTAAAAGAGTGAATCCATGTGAATGGGGTTACATTACCAGGTAAACAGTTCTTGAAAGAGCCAACATTTGTCTTCAGACATTTATATTAACTGTAGTCCATTCATCACCCAGAGACTCAAAGACTTTCTCAGATGGAGTATTCATATCTGGACATTTCGTTGTCCCTAAACAAGACACATCAGATAGTCAGTGAGCCACACATATAAATCCAGATACACCACCAGGATATAATATTTCAGTCTCACCAAATTCCCTTGCAATACCCATTTGGACAAGAATTTGTAAAAAAGAAAGTCTTGATGAATGAGTTTCAAGCCAAACAAATAGTCTTTAAATGTTTTATTAATCTGATTCAGAGGCATCTTTGCAATAACAATGATCACTTCTAAGTGGCATATCATATGAACAGAAAGTAGTATTGTTTGCATCTACTGTAGACATTTATTCCATCATCAAGAAGAGTGGGAAAGGGGGATCGTGCTTCTTCTGTAGCAGCTCTGAAGCGCTCAACCATACACTCTTCTTCCTTAGATATTTAAGTAAAATTTGTTTTTTTTTAAAGCCTTTGGGTGTTCTTAATCTTTTAAAAACTTGCAATAATATTTTATTATTATTTCTGATTTTTAATAAAATATTTTAATTGTTATCTCTTCTGATAATTGTTGTTTTTACTAGCCACAGGTAATATTTTAAAGTAACACTACATAGATTTCCACCCTTAAAGCTATGTGGTCTTGACTCGTTTTGATTCCACACTGATATTCGTTCTGCATATTCCTGGACCTGTTGTTGCCCTGCAGCACCCCGAAGCTGAGAAACCACACTTTACAACTTCTTTTTCCAGCCCAAAGCATCATGTTTCAGCTGGGTTTTGCTTTAGTGTCGGGCCTTCTTTGTGCATCGTGTCACACGTCAGCAACTGGATATCAACACCTTGGCCATTCTGAACCCAAACCATGGTTGATTCAGTAAAGAAAAGCAAGAGGACATTATTAGATGAAGCAAGAAAAAGAAAACGAAGAAAAGGCAAGAGTCAACATTGAATGGACATTTACTATCAAGAGAGAGCTCAAAGAAGAGACAGGATGCATTACAGATGACAATTTCATCTTCATTAGAGGGTACCAAACAGCGAAAACTTCAGTAATACCACTTTTAGAAGAAAGTTGTTCCAACACTCGGATTGAGTCAATTATTGAGGTACGTCACATTAACAGCAGTAATTAACTCTCTGCTGAATATCAGTATCTTGAGCCAATAGAGGTGAATTCTAGGATAACTCCAACAGTACTCAGCCTATTGTCCTATAAGGCTGATATTTTCTACTTGGAGCAATGAAAAACCTCATGATTTTCTCCCATGAAAATTTTCTGCTGTGGCGAGAACTGTTGGTAGTGGATTGTGTTCTACATGTTTAACCATGCTTCTGTTATAAGGGTTATATTTGCTTCTTTTCCCCCACTTGGTTGTAGTATATAGGGTGGAGAGTAATGTTTCAAAAGTAAATAAATACTTTTTAAACAGGTTATTCAAGATGGAAATGTCTGTTCCCTCTGGGCTTCAGTCTGGACACAGGCAAGCAGGTTCTTGTCAAGGGCATCCGGCAGCACAGAGGTTTTTAAGAGGAAACCAGCTGAAATATAGTCAGGAATGTATCTGTAAACAGATTTTTTTATCCTGTTTGCTGCAGGTGAAGAGCTGCTGAAGCTCGGAGAGGAGGATGAGCAGGGCTGGTGTAAAGGACGGCTGAACAGCGGCCAGGTCGGTCTCTATCCCGCCAACTACGTCCAGGTCATCGCTTCCTGATGCCCCGCCCTCTCTGCTCACCCAGCCAATGACAAAACTTCACTCAACATGTCAGGATCTGTCAGTCAGTGCTGACCTGGAGACGAAGACTCTGCCAAACCAGAAGGTTTTTGGGTTACTGACTCTGAAGCTCTTCACCATTTTTTTTTCCTTCTATTTGAGAGACATTTTGAAAACCAACCAGAGCACAATTTCCCTTGTGAAAGGCTGTTTACACAGCCTCCAATATCACATTTGTTTGATAGAGAGAAGCTACAGGACGACTAATCCAGAGACTGCCAGTACAGACAGCAGACTGTAGAAAAACATGGATGTATTCTGGCGCAGCACTAGCTGATTCTAAAGAGTAACATTTATTCTAAGACTGGATTTTGGGTTTCTATTTGCTGCCATTCTTTTTTTTTTTTTTTTTTTTTTTTTAGAATAATCAGAAAATATCTAATCAAAGTAGACGTGGTGGAGTTGTAGGAAGTTGTGACGAGAAACGGTGATTAACTCTGACAAGGCTGCCAAGTCTATCAGGCAAACATACCCCAAAACATCCTTTTTTAAAATTTTTATTCATGTTTTTTTTTTCTTCTTAAACAACTAGTTTGACATTTTGGAGGATGTCTTATAAAGTTAGATAAAAATGTTGGTACAATTCTTAGATTTCTTCTGACGCTAAGGCTAGCGGCTGCTTTGCTTTGCTGGACTGCATGTCCAATTTCCTGTATTTATGCTAAGCTAATCAGCTGCTAGCAATAACTTTGACATATTTGAAAAGTATTAAGCTTTGATTCTAATTTTATTCAAGACAGCATGCATTCCCATTTCCCAAACTTTAAACCTGCATCCCTCATGTCATCTAGTCTTACTTTTCCTATATCAGGTAACCTAGTGGCCATTAGAGGAACTGCAGGTTCACAGTTTTCCTCGCTCAGTTGTGGTGGTCGCCACATTGCTACCTGAGATGAAGAGCTCAATGACGGACTGTCCGTGCCTTAGCTGATGAGGCTAGAAGTGTGCAGCGCTGAGGGATTTCAGCCCAGAAACGTCCAACGCCGCCCTGCTGTCTGGCTGAGGGATTGCAGACCAGAAATGTGAAGCACTCTCCTGATGTCTGGCAGGAATTACAGCTGAATTCTGGGTAATGACCTGCTGATAACCACCAGCATGAATCCAGTGGAAACCAGTAGATCTTCTGCTACCTGGACATTAACTGGCTTTCATATTTCCAACCAGTTCAGTTTGAAATCTGTGTGCTTCTGTTTTTTTAGATTTTTTTTTCTTCTTTAGATGTGAGGTTGTTTCTTAACTCCCCCCTCCCTCCCCCCTTTTATGTGATAGATATTTATCTTTAACCAATCCTGAATCTGGGAACTGTTGATATCTGTTAATATATAATTTTTTAAGATTAGAATTTTTCCAGCATTAACTATTAATTTTCCTCCTAATTTAGTAATCCTTCACCTGAACTTGGCCAGGAAAGTAATTTTGGACTGTTGGGTCATTTAACCTGTGGGAGCAGTTTTTGTCTAATGTGGCTGTGATCATGAGACATGCATCTCGGTCTCTTAAAGTAGGTTTAAAACTTTTATCTGCCTGTTTTTCTTTTCCCCTTTTTTCTCTTTTGTTTTGTTCCTTTCTCCAACTTAGGAATCTGTCTGTGAGGGAGCTTCCTCTGACTTGCTGATCTGAGCATTGCTACATCTAATCTTCATTGTCATTTAATTAATAAGAAATTTAAGAAAATTTAAAGCTTCTGTCTCGCTCCTTGATTCTTTTTCTTTTTTCAAATGTAACATATGGGACGTAAAGAGGGATGCAAAAATAAAGAGCTTTTTGCATTTGGAGTTTGGGATTTTTCCAGACTTTTTGATGCTCTAATTTCTGAATCATACATCACTCTTTAATGTAGTAATATGAATACATATAAAAGTGCATACTCGCCCACTTCTAGTGTTGCACCGTTGTAGTGCATTACTATATAAAATATTACTTTCAAAAAATCATTTAGCAGTTTAAAAGGTTCTTTTATTACCCACGTTTTTCCTTATATCAGGTCAGTGTTGTTCCCAGTATGTTTACTTGTTCATTAGTTGGGTCACACCGCCCTCTGCTGGAGGAAATAAGTCACTGCTTTATTTTATTTCCCTATCTTGTGAACTAAGCTTTTTCTTAAATGGCACTGAGCCTTAGAAATTAATCAATACACTCAAAATAAAACTTATTACTATAAATCTGATTATTTCCAAGAGTCAACAGAAGATTAGTTTTGTAGACAATGTTCTCCATTTATGTGTTCTTAAAATAACTTTCCAAATATGAAATTTTGGAAAAATTAAACCTCTTAATTTTTTTCATATAATTATACTTTTTCGGGCTCTTATTGCAAATCATATATATATATATTCATTTCACCAATTTAAATATAAAACTCTTCATGTTTTGTACACTGGTAGTTATTAGCATGCGAATTAGTTCAACTTAAAATCAAATGAATTTCTGAGTTTAAAACCAGATGAAAAAAAAAATTTGATTTTTTTAAACCTTGTTTATATAGAAATAACTGCATCAGTTGATAAGTGGAAATTTTTATTGTGGGGCTGAAATTAGTTTCTTCTCCCCATCAGGTAAAATATGCAACATTTGGTTTATTATCTTTTTTTGTGAATTCTTTAATTTGAAATAATTGTGCCAAAAATCAAATCGGCTCATTGAGAATATTTGAGCTGATCTGAACAACTTCAAATGACTAGGAAGACTTTGGCTTGATTTTAAGGTTCATGTAAGAATCTGGTTATAAGTTTAATAAGGGCCTGTACACGTGGATGTGATGGTGTGTCTCGATGTTCATCTGGACAGTAAACTGAAGAGGAGATTCAACATTGGCTGTCTACAAGAAAGGACAAAGCTGTATCTGCGTCTTGAAAATGCTCACGTCTTTCACCACTTACAGAAAGATACTGCATATCTTTGACATGTCTGTGGTGCCATTTTCTTTCCAGCTGTGTTGATGCAGAGTATTTCAAAGAATCTGAAGAAATTGATCAAGAAAACTGGTTCTGTGATGTGGTTCTGGAACTCTACAGAGCTAACCATGATACAGAGAATGCTGCACATGCTGCTAAATATAATGGACAACACAGCACTAAAAATGAATGATTAAACAAAAGTGTGTTCACACAGTGTAATTATTCTGACTTCTTCTTAGTCATATTTAATTTAATCATTCAGTGGATATCACAGGGGCCCTGGCATTTTGGCCCAGACCAGTCATACAACCCCCATCTCTCTTGAACGTGTACATCAACTGGTAACCCCTTAAAACCAGTAAAGCCATGTAATGTGTTAGCAGGAATTGGAGTAGACACATAATACTTCCCCAAAGCATAATTTATTAATAAAAAAATTACAATCCACTGAAACAATTTCTTACAGCAGCATTCATCCTAATGTGTGTTTGAGGAAGCAAGAAAAGAGAAAAAATAGACATGAAAAATGATGGATCAGATGATAACTTGGCGTAACATGGACAAAATGTCAAAACTATTTTGTGTTTAGTTTCTGTATGTCATTCACATCTACACAAAAGCTAACTTACCCATTTTGCACCCAAAGTAGTTTACTACTCAGTCAGTGTTGATTAATGGCGGTTATTTAACATGTGCTATCCTTTTCCCCGTCAGTGCCCCTGCCTCAACACTCTGTGTATGTTGTAGTTTTTGACCAGGATCCGGTTTATTGTTGTCTAGATGTCAAAAGAAGGGAGAGAGAAAAAAGAAAAAATAATAATAAAATGACCCATATTTGTATTTTGACAACTAAAATAAACTTTCAAGAACAAGAAACTGTGTGATAATGAATCCATATGCTCTAAAATAATTCAGAATAGATTTTAACATCCTAAGTATTTTTTTTAAACAGGATCTGGTCCAATACCATAAATTTCCACAAGAAGCAGTTGAATAGTCCTTTGTTAATAACTCGCATCGGAAGATCAGCGTTGTTTAGTTTTGTTTAATCCTTTTAATGCGATGAAATATTTTGACAAAACAATTTCACAGCCAGTAGAGAATTGGGTGTAGATTTTAGAAGGGGGTGTAGGTTGGACTACTTCCTATTCAATTTTTCAATCAGAATTCCAGCTGGAGAGTCAAACAGCACCACAAGAGGCAAAGCTCGATAGTAAGGAAACCAGCTACAATCTTTATTGTCCCATAAAATATGAATAAAACCATTAAAATAGTCCTGTAAGAAAAAAAACAAAAATAAAACCTGGCACTGTCCAGGCGCATCGCCCCCTCAGGCACATCATCCACGGCCTCAGCAGCACGGCCCTGGCGCCGTCCACTCTGGGGACTGTAGTGGAGACAACACGCCCTCAGTTATCCAGTTCAAAATCCATAACCAAACCAGTCTCACAAAAAGGGTAGGCCAATACTACAGAAATTTATTAAAGAAAACACAAAAACAACCCATGCAAATCACTGCAAAAAACCAACTAACAAGAAAAAAAAACATATATGCCTTATCAGGCATTTGCCATATCAGTCCTGGTTAACATAAAAAAAACAGGTAAAAAAAGGTAAGCTGCGCCGATGGGTTGCGTGCAGTAAAGTGGCACTTAACTCAGTGTGGGGTGAAGCCCGTTCACCCCTCCCTTTCTCCCCCGGAGCTTCCCAGTGTAGACCCAGTCTTGTCCACAGCCTGTAGGTTGGCGTCCACAGCAATCGCCATCAATTACTCTTTGACGGCCAAACTTCACAGCACCGCTCCGTGTCGCCACTTCCTCCTGTGGATCTCGAGCGTAGTTTCCCTCTGGTAGCCTCAGACGTGTTTCCCCATCTTCCCCATTTCCACATCTTTAATGTAGTTTGCACACTTCACACTCCTGCCCCAAGTAGAAAAGCACTGTACCAAATTACTGTAGATGTTTTGCTAGGAGTGCCGTGATCTCGCGTGAACGATCCCAAATCACGCGAGATTGGATGGCGATGACTCATTTGCATAGTCAATCTCTTTTGAACACTTCGCAAAGTGATGTCACAACACTACCTTTGATCTAAGGAACGCTGGCGTCATCACTGCCGCTTTATTACCTCTGGTCTTGATAAAATTACCCATTATCATTGTTGTCTGAGCGGAGAAAGAACTATTTTACTTGACAAAGACAGCCAGAATTTTGATCACCATGCCAGCCATTAGTGTGTGTGAAGAAATTGAAGATAGATTTGTTATTTCGATAGCAAATCCTTTGAAGACGGATTTTTTTTATCGACCTGCTTCCCTAGAGACAGAGAACAAATCTCTGTTGATAGAAAATCCTTCGAAGATGGCCAAAGGAAGCCAGGCTTCAATCACCATGACTGAACCACCTACAGGTTGTGTCTGTGAAGAAGCAGAAGAAAAAGGCATAATTTTTCTTGAAAATCCATCAGTAATGGATCCTTCTGACCATTCCAACGCCCCAGAGGTAAAGACTGAAATCACAACAGAAGAAACAGAAGACAGAAGCATAATTTTGCCTGAAAAATCATTTATCACTGATGTTTCTGACCAATCTGTCTCCACTTATGCAGGTACAGAGATCAAGACAGAAGTTGAAGATCAGCTCCGTGTATTCGTCTCTGTTCTCACAGTAAGAATACTAAAGAAATGTAAAGTTTTCCAGAATCGGCAACACCAGGTTGTCAACCACACCAAGAGACTGATCGATGAGACGATGAAGGGATTTTCTGTTGCTAAAAACTTTTCCCCAGACTTGAAAAAGACTCGCAAAATCTGTAAGGAAATTTTGAAGGAGCTGGAGGAAAAGTTTTTTATTATGAGGGTGGTGGAGGCACTCTTGTCAATAGAGGAACCAAGTGTGGACAAAGTCCTCGTCGAGTCTATGAGAGCCCACATCACAAAGCTCTCTGACGAGTTCACACAGCAGAAACCTAAAAGCCTGCAGTGGAAAGATGTGATCAAATGTATAGGGATGGTTGTAGGTTTTCTGGCAGTCGTCCTTCTATTATTAGTCATACCTTAACTGTGAGTAGATTTGCAAAAAATGAAGACTCAAGAAAAGAGCAGAAAAACATCCTTTATCTTCTGATCATTTGTCCTGGCCAGAAAACTTCGCAATCATTGTTTGAATCCTGAAGAGGTTAAAGAGGTTAAAGTACCTTTGAAATGTGTTTTGAACTGTAGAAATTGGAATGTGAATTACATAAGTTAAATGACTTCTCGATTGCCTATGATGACCAAGGTAAATTTCTTGGAAGGAGGCGAGATGACAGAATGAAATTTTAAATTGAAAAATTGGTCTCAGTTGTGAAAGAGACCATTAATATGTTTATTGCTTACGGCTGTACGGCATATAGATCCGCTGCCCAAGAAACTGGATGGGATACAGGCAAAAGGTCTACACATGTTCGAAGGAATCAGAATCAGAAATACTTTATTAATCCCTTTGGAATTCCTCAGGGAAATTTGTGCCACCCCATGTTGACTCTTAATAGAAATGGGAGAAGTGCCTACCAGAAGGTTAAAGGGTTACTTTGCAACACAAACTGTCAAGCAGAATGTTGTTGAATGTTGAATTCCACCAACATTTAAGATCTAAATGATGTTTTAATGCTCCAAATTCTTGAGCGTGTATTTCAAAGGTTTCAGAAAGCTGAAGACAGCAAGAGGTTTATGTTAACATGCTGGTTCACTGGTATGGGCGATATCATTCAATATGCACCTGTTAACTCTTCAGCAAGAGCTTCCTCTCTTGCCTCCAGGTGGAACTGGTATGGCAGCATTTCTCTTGAGGCAGGTGACGCACTTTTTGGCAAAATGCAGACGCAGTCAAATCTTTGTCACTTCTTTCCCAAAGTTGGATGTAATCGCTCCACTTCATCACAAACCTGCAACTGAAAAAAATATCAGACTGTCTTCAGCTTTACAATAATTGTAAATTTATCCTCAACTAATCTGTGGCTCAGTACAGCCTAAGAAAGTTTGTGGAAATGTTTTTGTAGAGATTGGCCTAGCAGCTTACTATTTAGACTAAAATCAATTTTGAAAATATTTTCTGCAAACCTAAAATAGCTACACGTCAAAGAAAGGCGCAGAAAAATAAATAAATGCTAAAACACTGGCTCTCTAATTGTTGAAACTTCCTTTACAACGTCAAGGACTGAAAGGGAAAAAGTTTCAGCAGTAAGAGAAGGGAAAGGGGAGAAGCAAAAACAGCTGAGGCCGTGTCCACATGGGGAAGTGTAGCCATACAAAATGTTCAGTGTTTGGACATTTTTAAGTATCTGTATATTTCTTGTTTGGCCGCCAGGTGGCAGCATTGTATAGTCTTTTGTTACTGCCTATATAAGCAGGAACCTTCCTGCAGGCGACAGCAGGACCAGAGTGGGACTCATTTAATGCCTCAGACCAGCCCGCTTTAGATCACCACCTATTATTAAAATAATGTAATTAACCTTACATGTTACATCTACAAGAGCACAATGTTCTGTAAAACCTTGTAATTCAGTATATTTTTCTACAATCTTTCTAATTCTGTGCCAGAAAGGGTTGCCATGGCCAGAAAAACTTGTTTGAATCTTGAAGAGATTTGGAAAGTACCTTTGAAATGTGTTTTGAACTGTAGAAATTGGAATGTGAATTACATAAGTTAAATGAGTTCTTGATTGCCTATGATGACCAAGGTAAATTTCTTGGAAGGAGGTGAGATGACAGAATGAAATTTTAGATTGAAAAATTGGTCTCAGTTGTGAAAGAGACCATTAATATGTTTATTACTTACAGCTGTATGGCATATAGATCCGCTGCCCGAGAAACTGGATGGGATACAGGCAAAAGGTCTACACATGTTCGAAGGAATCAGAATCAGAAATACTTTATTAATCCCTTTGGAATTCCTCAGGGAAATTTGTGCCACCCCATGTTGACTCTTAATATAAATGGGAGAAGTGCCTACCAGAAGGTCAAAGGGTTACTTTGCAACACAAACTGTGTCAAGCAGAATGTTGTTGTTGTTACATGTTCCTGGGGGGACTAAATATTGTGTGGCACTTACCAGGTCTAGGGCTGGCTACAGCGATATGTGTGTACCTGATGTTTAATAAAGTTACAACTAAGCAGCCACAGTTATTCATTCTGTTGAGGTAAGACAAAGAAAACAGAAACAGAATGAAACATGGTGGCAGCAGTCACAAAAGTACTGTTAGTTTTGGACTCTGCCAACTTGGCAAAGACATGGAAAAGTTGGAAAAAAGAGACCTCACTATATTCGGCGCAGAGGAAACAACGAAAGTAAAGTTGTTTAACTAGCTCCTCGGAGAGAGAGGAAGAGAGCTTTTGACCACGCTGGAGAGTGGCAGGACAACGGCCAGTGAGTTCCATGGTAACGCTGTTTGATAAACACTGTAATCCAAAACTGAATGAAACTGTTGAGAGAAACAAGTTTTTTTTTGTCAGAAACAAAGGACAAGATGATAAGACCTGCAAGTCTACCTGCGCAAGTCCACCAAGCAAGGGCACAAGCTTAAACCTCCTCACAACTAAAGCCCCTTTCCAACTGTAGGAACCTTTTGCAGTTCCTATAACCTTTTCGGGAACCAGGCTGTTTTTTTCGCACATTCAGACATATATAAAAACAACAGAGTATGCGATAAATGGACCGACGAGGAGGTCGAAGCTCTTCTGACCGTCTACACCACAGAGGATTTTCAGAGAGGCTTTGAAGGTTCGCAGCAGAAGATAAAAATATTCCTGATGATCAGTTCTCAGTCAGAGAACGAGAGGATAACACGAAGCAGCGCACGTAGAAAGCTCACACAAGACTACAAATAAATTAAGGATCACGACAACCGGAGTGGGACGAACCAAAAAACCAGTAAATTAGCTTGGACCACCAACATGTCTACTCAGGCAAAGTATATGACTCCTGTGTGCAGAGGCGATCATCCACAGTGAAGACATCTTCAGAGGAGTTTGAACATTAGTAAACAAGACAAGAAGCATTAAAGCTTCTGTCTAGACCTATGAGTTGTTATCAGAAACCACCCACATAGCTGAGCTGATCTACTTCACCTGTTTACCATCTTTTTTGTATAAATTATGGTTCTGATCCATGTTTACTTCATCAGAGACGAAGCCGAACAGCATCCTGCTCCTGCTGCCACCAGCAGCCCTTGCCGCATATATCAGGTAAAGAAAATAGATTTAATGCACATAAAAATCTCTGCTTTTGATTTAATGGAGATAAAGTTAAATGTAAACATGTATGCTCATGGGACTGATGGAGCCACACAGAAGTGATTGTAACAGCAGACTGGACAATTGAGAATTTGACTCCATATATTATAATGAAAGGTTGGCTTTATTAGCCATCCTTCATGTTTATAACTATCAGAGCCAGCGTCAACCACCATCAGCCAGCTAAAAACATCCTATTGCATTGTACATGCATCTTGTTGAGTGTCACTATTACAACTCAACATATTTTATTATAGTTGCTGTGTGTTAAGTATGTGTCACCACCCTGTTTTTTCCATGAAATAGGACAAGGGCCGACACTCTTCTGGCTGCTGTGCAGGACAAGCTGTTAGATGCTGAGCAGCAGAGGCAAAGCCATCCACACTTCAACATCCTGAAGTCTTTCAGGAACCGACACAAAGGAGGCAGAAGAGCGAGCAGCTTCACAGGCAGAGGTGAAGCCAGCGGAGATCTGTGATGGAGGTTTACTGGACAGGATGGCAGGAAAAGCCAGTGTGATATGCAGAATCATATATGCACATGTAAATAGTTATTTTTTCACTGCTGTATTCACTATAAAAAAATAAATGACTTTGTAAAGAGTCAGAAGTTTTCAGTTTGTGACTGTTAGCTATGGTTTGGCCACATCTATAAAATATTAGCTAATAAAAATATTGAGTAGTTGTTAACTTATCACAGCTTTGAAATATTAAATAATCCATCATTGGTTGCTACATTTTACGTCTTATCCCTGGGTGTAAATTACATTAGTTTATCAACTTCATAATATGCTCCATATCACAAAACGAAGTTTGTCATGTTTAACCAAGATCTGACACAAATTACACACCTGTAAACATTTCACCAAACTTTTCTATATTTTTACCTTCATATAGGCTAATTCTGTGTGACTATGGCCTCATAATTCTAACCCATAAGTCAGTCACAACCAACCCTTCAGTGACGGATTACTCCTTTACCTTTGCTACTGATGATTCCATAAAACACACAAAGCTTAATAGCAGATGATGAGATCTTAACACACACACACACACACACACACAAAGATGCATTTTCTCTTTAAATGTGTACATCATGTATACATGTATGTTCTGTCTGTCGAACTTCCAGAACATGATGCTCATTATGAAGAGGTGTGTAGTGATTAGCTGGAAGGCAGGAGGTAAAGCATCAAGGCTGTTCTCCATCTCCTTTAGTATCTGCAGCAGGTGGTTGTGTCCATCCTCTCCAGTACAGATTCAGGCGGCCACAGATGTATTGAAATGTCTCCCTGGACATACACAACAGGGAGGTGTGTCGGTGACACGTTTCTGAGCTTCTGACATCAGTGTGAACATTGCTGTGAGTTTGCAGAATATTCTGGGTGATTTTGAGAAGGTGCCTGAAAAAAGTGCAGTCACTCCATTTTATCCTTTGGAACTACAGGGAGCCCTAACAGTCAGAGCCTCTAATCTGGATTTCAGTAACAAAACAATCCAACGCGTATCTAAAGTAACACTCAACAGTGTTAAGTACACAATCTCATATATTTTTAATAGATGTAGTGCATTCAGAAGCAGTCCCACTTTTCTGGAAGATTAAATGCATCTTAGATATAGCCATCATGTGGATTCTTTGTGGTAAAATGCTGCTTTCTATATTGTATGACCACCACTTTTGTGCACAGTCAGAGTTGATGAAATACAGACGTTACTGGAACTTCCAGCAAATGATACTCAGTAGATGATATTTAATATGTTACTGTTTGACAGTGTGTTTAAAAATGCAATAAAACATAAATAAATGAAAGTAAGAAATTCCAAATGCTCGATAAATATCTCAAAATACTATTATTATTAATATCATTATTATCATTATTGAAGAGCACAATGATGTTTTCCTGTTGTGAACACATGAGCTGCTCTGTAAACGCAGACATTCTTCTTAAATTAACCTCCAAACCACTCACACCTCACTCTTTTGTGTAAGTTGATTCATGACATGGATGAAAATACTATAAAATACTATAATTCCAAAAGAAAATATAACAATTTAAAGGAAATTATTATTATTATTATTATTATTATTATTATTATTATTATTATTATTATTATTATTGTTGTTGTTGTATGAAAGTTAGAGGAAGAAAAACACAGTAAAAAGTCAATTATTTTTGGTGTGATTTCATCTTTCATTCTGTGTGTGAATTAACACTTAACAATTCTTAACACTGGCTGAAAAAAATGGAATTACAATAGATGGTGCCCTGAGCAATGTAGGAAAGACCAAAGCTGTTAGTGTGTATTTGATCATCATCCAGTGCGCAATAGCAACAAGCACTGCAAAGAGGGAGGGGAGTGGGTGTTTTATGTTTTATATATTTCTCAAAAATAAATCCCAAAAGTTGACTATATTTGGCGTACGCCAGTTTTTGGAGCTCCAAACGAAGGCAGAGAGCACAACGAAACTGTTAACTTTGGTCGATGCACTACAAAGACGGGACAAACTTCCAGCTGGAAGCGTGACAGCAACAAACATAACGGTGAAGGTTATGGAGTTCATTGTTTTAGATTCCCAGACCCTCTCTGTTGTTGATAAGGAAGGATTCTGCCGTCTGGTGGAACATCTTGGGCCAAGGTACAGGTTACCGTCTCAAAAGTATTTCTCTGAGACCGCTCTGCCTGAGGTGTGCAAGAAAGTGTGCAAACACATATCAGAGGAATTAAAGGCTGTAACATCAATGAGCTTCACCACAGATATCTGGAGCTCCGACATGTGCCCCATGACACTTAACTTTAACTGTGCACTGGTTAGATGCGAGTTGCGCACCTCACAGCGCAATGCTCCAGACGAAAAACTTCCCCGGATCACACACCGGGGACGTGATTTTGGCTGCTAAAAAGGAAATGCTGCATCAGTGGCATAGTCCATTGACAAAAGTGCAAGTCATTTTGAGGGACAATGCCAGCAACACGAAAAAAGCCATGCACAACATGGGAGTGCACAGCTTAGGCTGCTTTGCTCATACGCTGCAGCTCGTAGTCAACGAGGGACTGTTGTTACAACGGAGCTGAGTGATGCCATTGCAAGCTGCCAACAGATTGTGGGACAATTTAAACAATCCCCACTTGCATATTCAAGGCTTCGTGATATCCAGCTCCAAATGCAAATGCAACCTAAACGCCTGTAACAAGACGTCAGGATGAGGTGGAACAGCACGTATTATATGATAGAGTCTTCTGGAGAAGATGCGAGCCCTTGGTGCCTATGTTGCTGATCATAATCTGCCCGCGACGCTGACAATTAACCAGTGGGATCGTGTCCTAACCACTGCCAGAAAGTACCTCTGTGCCCCTTGCATAAGTGTAGAAAGTGAGAGACTGTTCAGCACAGCCTTCAGCATTGTGGATGAGAAGAGAAACGGACTGACTCCAGAGGGAGCAGAAATGCTTATTTTCATGAGAAAAAAACTGCCATTGCTCCTGAAATGAGTATTGTGAGCAGGTCAGATCAGATGTGAGCACAAATGTTTACAAAGTTTTATTTCAGTTCTTCTGATACTTGTTTGTTCTCAGCTGCTATATTTTATTTTGAATTTCTAAATGTTTACAAGAGACTGCTGATTACCTTTCAGACGGATTTACTGAAAGTGTTTGTAGATGAAGATGAATCAAAAAGCGTTGTGTTACCTGTCAGTGCTGTGAGCCGCCCTGGTTATTTGGCAGCTTGGAGAGATGGTCGTCTTGCCGTTGGAGGTTCTCTGGGTAAGATTTTACTGGGATTATGTAAATCCCATGTAACTGTTGAACGAACATTTAGAACGAACAGGCTGTCTAGAGAAGATCCAAGTCCAAGGGAGGGATTTGGATCTGGATTTAGGCATCAAGCACAAGTCAATCTCCTCTCACAGCTGCCCGGCATAGACCACCAAAGCAAGGATGGGCTGTATGTGGACTGGATGTTTGGAGTTGATGCATTTATTCATACAAGTCAAAGTGTCATAAGAATATAATGTGCTTAAATTGATGAATTCAGAACAACAGACACATGTATAGAAGATCATTTAACATGCCACATGCATGGGAATAAGTTCAGGCTAACAAGTCAGAGGGTCCATGTTGTTCTCCCAAAAATGCATCACTCACCAAGTTCCAGAAGAAGACAAACATAATAGCATACACCAGAGATGTAAATGATAAACATAGCATGTTTAACTACCATAAAGATTTAATGAAAATCAAAAAATGGCTACAACAAGGCATATGACAAGAAGACCGATGTGAAACAAAGAATAATGGCCGATGCATCGTGACCACCAAGGGACACACATAACCAAAATGTGACATAAAAGAAGCAGAGGTGAAAAGTTACTAAAACTGAGCCACAAAGAAACCACAAAGGGACATAAAGCAATCAAAATTAGACACAAGACAGCAAATAATTAGCAGAAAAATGACCAATATAATATACATTAAAACCATGAAGAAATGTACAACCTCAGTCTAAACAAACCTGAGAGACAAAAGCAGACAAACTGCAGACAGATCTCAATAAAAGAAATACAAAATGAACAAAAAAAGTGTGTTATGATGCAAAACATATTCAACACACAAAGTCGGAGACATGAAATAATAACAGATTGTACATACACAACTTCTCTCTCTCTGTCGGAGTGTCTTACTTCTCTGTACTTTAACTGAAGCATCTGTAACAGGCCTGTGTTCAGAGGTGCACTGTTTCACAATCTGTTAGTTAAAACATGGTCTGTTTTTCTTTATTTAACACCCAGATGCCAAGTTTTCTTAAAAATTTGTAAAGCAGAAATATTTACCTCTTAAATATTAATGTTCTTAAATGTGTTTATCCTCATGACCATTTGTAACAGAACACACAGACTGACGTCAGACACGAGTTTTCATTTGACCATGATACAAACAAACGTATGTTTGTGAATAAATACGATTCTTTCAAAGTTTTATTGATGATTATTTGTGTTTTGCCGTATTTAAAGCAAAATAAAAGATAATGGTGGTTTGAGGTTTCAGCAAAGATTGAAGAACGATCCAGTGATTAATTTCGCCCTCTAGTGGATAATCAAAGATATTATTAACATTATCCGATCCAAATCACACAATTAAGGCAAGATTTTAAAAAAGAAATAAATATTGTTATAATTAAATATTGATGCTTCAGTTCAAACTAAAAGAAATCTGTCATTGGTGATAAATAAAAATCTGGGCTCTTTCTATATTTGTAGCTGAAGTGTGAGAGCTAAGTTGAAGTGTTTTAGTTACAGCATCAGGAGTCAACCTGACCCGGATGCAAGGTAACTGTTTCTATGGTAACAGTGTTATCAGACCTTTCTTGTCTGGTGGGTTTTGTGACTATATGCAGTTAGGATGTGTTACTGCCCCCAACATGCCATTTGTAGAATTTAATCACATGAAATAAGTTGTCCATAAATGCTGCACTTATCACAGCTGCAAGACTTTTAAGATTTTGAACTTCACAAAAAATTGATTTTCATTATTATTATGGTTATTATCACAACTGTAATAAAAAAAAAGAATAATAATAATTTTAAAAAAAGTTGTTTTCTTTTCAGAAAAGTTTTTTTTTTGAGAAATACAGAATTTAAACTAATAAATTACATACTGATTATTGATAAAATTCTGATCCATACTAATAAAAATAATTATGTATGTATCATACATACACAGCTTATAATCTTTTTAGTTTTTCTATCATTCAATCCCTGCAGATTTTAAAGATAAAACTGCTTTGATAAAAACAATCTATTCATGCATTAAGTTATCACTATTAAGATTATTCTTATATCTTTAGTCAAA
The DNA here is from genome assembly GCF_017639745.1 of Melanotaenia boesemani. NCBI lineage: Eukaryota > Metazoa > Chordata > Actinopteri > Atheriniformes > Melanotaeniidae > Melanotaenia > Melanotaenia boesemani. The sequence goes on along the minus strand of NC_055682.1, from coordinate 6,327,502 downwards.
ATTGAATATCTGTCCCACACATGATAACATAACATATGACAAGAGAAATTTAATTGTATTTCTCCCCATCTGTTTTTTCTCCTCACATTTCCCCTCACTCCTCAAAATATGTAATAAAGACAGATACAGAAATGCCTTTAGCGGTTACCTTAACAACAACAGAATGAATCTGTAGCAGAAATTGTTTACAGTTGTACAGCAACAGCTGTTTTGTAGAGTTTTCTTTTAAAATCTTCAACTGTATCTCCCAGAGAAAAAAAAATCTGTCAAACATTCAGCTGTTACTGGAGCTTAGCAGAAGCATTTCAGTCAACTCAAAGTCAACTGAAGACCTCAAAGAAAACTGAAGAAACTTTTCAACTTACAGCTTCTTCTTCTGGTAGGTGTTAAAATAAGTATGCTGTTCTTGTGTTAGTTTCTGTGAGGAGATATTTATCACATCAGTGACATCAGTGGCCTTATGGTGGATGTAGCTATGTGTGCAGTTAAACTTTTGATGCCTATTTTTCAAAAGCAATAATGAAGTAATATTTTCTGTTGGTATCATTACTGAGCAGCATGTGAAAGAATTTGCCTTTTTTTGACAATGTTATGATCAGCGGAGGACGGTTGCCTCCGCGAAGTCCATTAATTTATGATGATTGACACCTTGAAGGGCATTATCCCGCTTATACCATGGTCACTTACGAAAGAAATAAATATTAAATAAATTATTAGTGCGTTAATGTTGTTTTTTTTTTTTTTACCGTTAAAATCTTAACTTTTTCACAAGAAACGGCTGAATGGACTATTTCGTTGTAATACGTTGCCAAGGTAACCGGATCTGACACAGAACCTGCAGCTCGGTCGGCCGCAGTTATATTACGTGACACAAAGACTCATTTCAGAGGGCGGTACAGCTCTTACAGCTTGTGTGTGTCCAGAGGATGATGCGGCATTTTGTTTCAAACAGTCAAAGTCCACAGAAAGTTTCCTAAATCGTTTTTATTGCAGGGAATATTATCCACCATTCACTCTGATTATTAAATGTGTATCAATCAAGTCTATCCTAAATCATTTTTATGATATTATCCACCATTCACTCTGTATGAAGTGAGTAAGTAACAAGACAGAGAGACAGGCGACGACCTATTTAAAATTAAATACAACATTGCCGTTGATCGTGACTTTTCATAAAGATACTGGCATGTCCATAGTGGCGTTTGAAGGACGGAGTTTAACGTTTGTGGACCCTGACCACTGCTGGTTGGGACGTTGCGGGATGATAAAATGTTGCTCCATTCTCGTCTCTCCTGGACTGACGGAGCCCAATAAGCCTGCAGACTGTTGTCACGGCGATGCCCGTCACAGACATGATCTGGCGTGTCTCCAGCCCGGAGTCTGAGTTTCTATTACCACGATTACAAACTACCGTTTAGTCAGCGCAATAATTTACAACAATAAGTCTATTTGACCGGAACTAATCAGAATCGAGTATTCACCCAGACCCTGGTATAAATATAGATAATAGGAAATCTTTCCTGCCACATACCATCACTCTGTTCAATGAGTGACCTTTGGTAGATGGGGAACAGTCTGATAATTATATAATAAATATTGACATATAAGTGTTGATGTTATGCTGAGGAGACTTAAGATGTTAGTTACTTTTGTGATATTGGAGACATTTTTCATTGTCACGGCAAATTATTAGTAGTAATTATTAGTAATTATTGTTAGTAGAGACCAGGGTTTCAGTAATGTTTTTGTTCTGGTCTCATCTTGGATCTTGAATTGTCCCAGCTGGCAGTTTGGTAAACAAGATTTTTTTTATAAAGTTTAAAACAAAAAGTGTGTTTATGGGTGTTTGTTTCATCGGAGGGGGGAGTGGGGCACTTTAATCATAACTGATTAACTACAGTTTTTTTTCTTTTCTTAAAAAATTAGCAAATGTTGCCATGGTGATAGAATGAAACCATTTCTTGGTTAGACTTTTCAGAAACAGGAAGCAGCTCATTTTCCAAAGGTTTCTTCAGTCCTTACTGATGGGGAGTTTCAGGATCACAAACTGTTGCTGAGACATTTAGATTAGAAAGCCAGTGAGGCCAGTGTATCACTGACCCAGCTGAGCCATTCTAAGGCTGAATGGGTCAGGGACACAAATACCACCTCAATGACATTTAAAGTGTGAATGTCCCAGCAGCAGTTTATAATCCTGAATCCCTTCAGGCATGGCTCCTAGTTTGTAGTGCATGGAAATGACATAATTAAATCATGGTCATGGGAACATGGTAGATGTTTGTGTCTTATATATGACAAATGTATCTAAAATTTAACTACCACTTCAGAAAATGAATTGCATTTGCAGCAAACTATCAATGTCCTGAAATAAAATTAAATAATATTTATTTTCTTTTTTATGTCCATATTATTGATAAAGATTCATAGTATTTGTGACCCTCAATCATCATGGCAAATACTGAAGAACAGAGGGAGGCCCAGCCCAGCATGTCGCTCTCTCTAGAGAACCTTGAGGCAGGCAGGGAACAGCCCTCTACAAGCCAGAATGAGGAAGATGGCCAAGTACTTTACCCGGACCTGGCACCAGTGACTTTCTGCTGTTTACATCAGACCTCAAAATTCCGTTCCTGGTGCATCAGGGTCTTCTGTGGCCCATATCCTTTCATTGTGTTCAAAAATACTGGCACCTGGTGAGACCAGTTATCCATAACCTAATGTTTCTGAATGAAAATAAAGAAGCTATTACTTAACAAAAGACATCAGGCAGCTGCAATAAGTGCCTTTGTTACGTAAGCCTCTAACCTCTGTTGTAGATGTGTTTTGTCCTTAACATCCTCCACATGGTTGAACTGCATCTCTTTGTTTTTCACCCTACTGAGCTGTGTGGTTCAGGGCTTTTACCAGCCTGGTGAAGAGGACAGCATAACCCAAGAGGTTAGTGTGAAGCCCTGCATTATTTCAGAGGTGTAAGCTTAAGTTCTGTAAAGCACAAGTCAGCCACCTGGTTGGATCATCATTTACTGTGTTCAGCCTGCTGGGCCACATGTCTGAGAAAGATGATGATGGCTCAGTTATAGCATTGCATGCTAGAGATGACAAGTGTTCTGCTTTCATTTAAATGTCAAACTGATGCATGTCTCATTGTGTCTGACCAGGTTTTTGAAGCCATTGTCTTTATGTACTTCCTGGTGGAGATGCTCATTAAGGTGGCGGCCCTGAGTGCGTACGGCCATAGAACTAGCTACTTAGCATGCAAATGGCACAGGTTGGACGCGATGGTCTTACTTGGAGAGTTAGTATACAACTTTAAGTTTTTCAATCACAAATTTATCAAGACTCTTTGGATCAGATCAAAGATACCTGGAATTGATCTGCTCTTCTTGTTTCTGTCTTTGACTGCCTCCTCAGGTTGTTGGACTTTTTTCCTATTCCTTCTGGTATCCACTTGGCAATTGGCCATTCTCTCAAGCCATTGAGACTAATCAACAGAGTGCCAAGTAAGTCAGATAATTCATTATTTACAGAACCTGGTGGGAAAATAGATGCTGTTCTCTCTGTACTTCTGAGAAAAATCAATGGGAAATATCTTAAACATAAATGTTTAAAGACTGAACTATTTTATTATCATTCACCAAGGTTGGACCAAGTTTTTTTTTTAATTTAAATCTGGGATGATGTCAGTCTGTCACTAAAACCTGTGATTGGTTACACGTTTCAGTTTTGAAGATCAGCAGTTTCAGAGGACATCCGGCTACAATGTATGAAAGCTTGAATTTGTCTTCTTGTGTTCATCTGTGCAGGTATAAAACTGTTGTTGTCCGTAATTGTCGACACCCTGCCCATGCTTGGACATGTCCTCCTCTTGTTCATCTTCGTGATCCACATTTTTGGTGTCGTGGGAGTCCACCTGTGGGGGGGAGAACTGCACAACCGCTGCTTCCTGGGAGAGGACATTGTGACGTAAGTACCATTTGGTCTGCTCCTTCAGTTTTTTCTCTTTCTAGGCTGCAGACATTTAAGTCGAACACTGTCAAGTTGAACCATTTGGTTTGAAACGTAGTATCCGTCTGCAAGTTAGCAGAAAACAAGATGATTTCTTGTTTGTTTGTTTGTTGTCTGACCAGTTTTCTGAAATGTCACATCTGTAAAGCTGGAGCAAGTTAAAGTTTAATATTGGAAATGCCACTCCTGCATCTGTAGTCAAAATCTAACGTGGTTGTCTCTTTGTTTTTCCTTTTATTTTCAATCCAGAATGTACAACTTGTCCCTGAGTCCGTATTTTGATTACGTCCCTGGTGAAAGAGACTCATTCGTCTGTTCACGTCACAGCTCGACAGGGGAGCGGCACTGCAAAGATGTGCCCCCTTACCGGGAGGATGGGAATGTCTGCACGCTGGCTGCTCCTCACCAGGATAAACCTGGTAACTGGGGAGTCACTGCGACGGCTGGGCCAAGTCATGGAGACTGTGTGAACTGGAACCTGTTTTATAATGTTTGTCGCCCTGATGGTCCAAACCCCAACATGGGATCTGTCAACTTTGACAACATTGTATATGCATGGATCACAGTCTTCCAGGTAAACTGTCAAATCTAACAAGTTGGTTTCAGTAAAAAATAAAAAATAAAACAATTATACAAATTTGTTGCCTCAAAAAAAATAAAGTTTGAGTTTGTTGAACTTAGAATAAATAAGAAATCTGAGTATGGTGTCAGTGCATGAAGTTGTACAAGAAACTTGATGTGATCAAATCTTAGTAAATCAGTGGTGATGTGTTTAATTTTCAAAACACTGGATGATTTCAAGTTCACCTTACTTAGACTAACTGACAAACTTAAATTGATTTTTCAGCTACTTTGCAGCAGGAACTGTGTGTGTGTGTGTGTGTGTGTGTGTGTGTGTGTGTGTGTGTGTGTGTGTGTGTGTGTGTGTGTCATGTGAACTTTTGTTAAACCAGTTTTATTATTTTTTTTAAGTTTTGGTTGATCAAGTAATTTCTGTGTGCTGCACTAAAAATCATGTCATTTATGTTGATTCAACTTCAGTACATTAATATATTCAACATTTTGTTCTCCAGTACTTATGACTTTTTAAAATTTATTTTAGATGAATGTCAGTAAGTACTTGATTAAAATGAAGTTATTTCCACTAATTACTTAGTTATTTAGGGAAATATTGAAGCCAGTGTTACAGTTCAGGAAATCTATCTTTGTCTGTATCTAGCTGGGTTTTCTGGAGATTGCTGACTTTTACTGCTTTCTGTACCTCCAGGTCATCACCCTTGAAGGTTGGACGGATGTTATGTACCTCGTGATGGACACTCATTCCATCTGGAGTATTATACCGTTCATTCTCATGACTGCTGTAAGTACCCACTTACAATCATAAAATCATAATTCCCTGAAGTTTTATACAATAAAAAAATAAAATAATAAATAAATAAAATAAAATGTTGAATGACTTAATGAATAAATAAAAACAAAAGTCTAAACAAAGAAATTGAGACCCTGTGAATCTATATTGCAGTTATAAATCTGTAATATTTACTTATTAAAGTAACAAAGTTATAAATTCTCTGAGCTAGTGTCTTGCCCCTTCATAAATTTACTTCTGTTTTAATTTTTACTTTCCTCACCAGCTGGGCTCATTCATTTTGATGAACATTAGTTCTGTCGTCATCGCCTCCCATTTCATAGACGCCGTGAAAAAAGGAAGGAAAAAGGTGCAGGGGTCTGTGATCAACTTCAAAGTTCGATTCTATAAGGTCATCAAGCTGCTGGCTCGATTCGTAAAAAGGTTAGATACTGGGCTAGCTGCTTATGCCACCTCAAAACTTTAAAGCAGTGACCCCCAACCCTGGTCCTCGAGGCCTACTATCCTGCAGGTATTAGATGTTTCCCTACTGCAACACCCCTGATTCAAATTAAAAGGATTTCTCACAAGTTCTGCACAAGTCTACCACTGAGCCATTAATTTGAGTCAGTTGTGTTGAAGCAGGGAAACATCAAAAGTCTGCAGGACAGTGGGCGTTGTGGACTGGAGTTGGTGATCCCTGCTTTAAAGTAGTGCACATCGAGAGTAATTAAAACTGTCATTTCAGAGTTTAAACATTGAATCACATCCACTCAGTTGTATTGTGATTCACCTTGAAAATAAAAACCTCTTCCTCCATTCACAGTTGATCTTTATTGCTGTGTTTTTGATCAACAGTTTGATTAGATGGCCATCCTGGACTGACGAGGAGAGCTGGGGAAATCTGTCACTGGTGAGACTAGAACACAACTGGCTACACCACCACGGGCAGAGGTTTAACTCCCTAAATAACCATGCATCACGAAACCCAATTCCCTTATCTTTCAGCTTGAGTACTCACCTGGTCTGCTTGGCAAAATTAAGCTAATGGTGGAGGGCAATTTCTTCCAACATACAATCTCGGTTTTAATTGTCCTCAATATTATCGGAATGGCCGTTGACCACCATGATCAGGTGAGAGAAAACACCACCAATGTTTTAAAATGCAGAGATCTGTTGAAGCTGCCATTTTATTTATTTATTTTTTCTCTCCATCTTTTTCTCCTGCAGCCTCAGGAAATGGCGAGAGCGTTAGGAGTGTGTAACTTACTTGTCACAGTATTGTTTGCAATTGAGATGATCTTAAAGGTCCTGGCATTCAAACTGTGGTACTTTGTAGATCGAACAAACCTCTTCGACTTTACCATGGTCATCATCAGGTACTGCAGTAGACTGCAGAATTCTGATTTAACATTGATTTTTTTTCTTTCAGTGCTTGATATGAGGTTGTAACAGTGCAGCATGTTGAAATATGGTTGCTTGTGTCTCTCAGTGTTTCGGAAGAATGGTCACAGACTAAAAGCGGGCTGTCGGTTCTACGAGTATTTCGTGTGCTGCGCTTTGTGAAGCTGCTTCGCTTCATGCCCAACCTGAAGAAACAGCTGAATGTGCTGTGGAAGACCATGAAAGATGCATCCACGCTCTGCTGGCTCATGCTGTTTTTCATTTTCATCTTTAGGCATGTACACACACATGTACTAAATTATCACATCACACCACACAAAATCCCAGATGCTGCTTTCTTATGGTGATTATCTCTCACAAGATGGGAACATCTTAATGACTCTCACTGTGATCTGCTGTCTCTTTGCAGTGTGATGGGGATGCACCTGTTTGGCTGTAAAATGAACTGGCTGCCTCAATATGGAGAAGTCGTCGATGACAGAAAAAACTTTGACTCACTGCTCTGGTCCATGGTGACAGTGTTCCAGGTTAGCTTTTGAACTTTTCATTTGTGCCGTCATCATAATCCATCACTGCCCTCTTATTTTTGTCCATTTATTTTAACTTTTTTTTTCCTGTTTTGCTTCCACTGAGTCAGATTGTGACTCAAGAAGACTGGAATCTGGTGCTGTACAACGCCATGGCTTCCACCTCCCTGTGGGCTGCACTATACTTTATAGCCATAATTGTACTGGGAAAAATTGTTCTGTTGAATCTCCTTGTAGGGATGGTGGTTGAAAACTTCCACAATGAGGTAGGGATCTGTTGTCGTTTTAATCCTTTAATCTAACATGGTGTTTTTTAGCACAGCACATAGAAACACCTGCATGATCCTGTTTTTTTTCTGCTATTTCACTAAAAGCACTCCAGCCCATCAAGTGAAAATGAATCTCTCTTTGCAAGTTCCAATTCATCACAGTCCATCCTTGACGATGTAAGTTTCTATTTTCTACTCAGAGGCTCTCAAGATGTTTTTAAAATGAGCAGCTCTTTAATTTCCCACTTGTAAACATGTCAGTATTGATGCAGACTCAAGGTGTAGCTATATTCAACTTTTTTCTTTTTTTTATGTTGTTCTAGGACCCAGAAACAGTCATTCATAGTGATCCTACCTCTGAGCTCGGGAGCATTGATGCCACAAGCAATATCCTTGAGGAAGATTCTTCAGCAAGCGATACCAACCTGGATAATGTAAGTTTCTGAGAATATAGCTTTGAAAGTCTTAGAGTCACAGCTACGTATGGAGGCACGACGGGCCTGCTTGTGCTTTTTGACATTATTTTATTGAAGCTCTGAATGAAGTGAGGTTGAATGATGTGAAACTGCTAAACCCTGCAGAGTTCCTTGAACCTGATCCAAAGAGGGCAGCGCTGGTGCACAAAGTATAAGGACTGGACATTGTACATAGTGTCTCCAAAGAACAAGTAAGACTTGCATTTAATCCAGGAAATTGTGGTTTGATGTGGCTGTTTTCACAAATGACACTTTATCTGAATCTTTGTGGTACTCTGTTTTTGCTTTTGTCTTTATTCAGATGCTGGTGGTTTTCATTGATTTCAGTTAAATTTGGCTTAATAGAACTGCTTATAATTACATCTTATTGGATATATTTGAACCATTCTCACAAACCCAAAGTCAAAATGAGTCATTTAAAGTTTTTGAAGTGTTTTGTAAGGAGAAAACAGGGACTGTGTCCAGAGGAATATTTTTTTTTATTTTCTTAAACTCTCTTTATTTTCTTTTAATATTTAACGGATTACAGCTGTTTTAATTAAAGTGTGTATGTGTGTGTATTCAGGTTCCGCATATTGTGCCAGCATGCTGTTTCACACCAGTACTTTGACAATATAATTGTCTTCTTCATCGTGCTGAGTTGCATCACCATCACTATGGAGAGGCCTGACATAGATCCCGAGAGCACAGTGAGACAAATAAATCCTCAAAGAAAACACACACACACACACACACACACACACACACACACACACACACACACACACACACACACACACACACACACACACACACACACACACACACACACACACAGTTATGGTGCAGTGTAGATTGAGATTGACTACATAAAGTCAAGCATAGAGAATTTTATAAAACCAATGAATTGTGTTACATGAGTGCTATTAAAAAAAAACAAGATTAAAAATGAATCACTTTGTGCCCTTTAGGAGCGACTGATCCTGGATGTGGCCTATTATTTTGTTTCCTTTGTTGGTTTTTTGGAGATGTTCATGAAGGTAAACCTTTCATTCTCAGTTGATTTCAGGATTGCTCTAAGAGTCCATTGTGTTTTAAATATGTTGGTGACTGATGAGCTGTTTTTATTTGACATCAGGTCACAGCATTTGGTATGATATTTGGAGATACGAGCTACTTCCGCAGCCCTTGGAACATGATGGACGGTTTGCTGGTGATTGTTTCTGTAATCCAAATCCTAATCTCATCGGTGGTTCATGAACAACATGAGATACTCAGCATTCTCAGAATCCTTCGCGTGCTTCGAGCTGTCCTCCCCCTTAGGTATTTTATTAGTTTTTATGTGTGTGTTCTTCATTTTTGTAGTATCTCATCTCAGTTCTGCTTCTTTATGGTGTCAGTTTGTTTCTTCAGATACATACACTGACTCAAACTAACTTATTTGTTTATGTTTGTGTGGTCAAGGATGGTTAAACTATTCCTGAAACTGAAGCTGGCTATGGAAGCTCTGACGGCATCGCTGAAACCAGTTCTGAACGTTCTTCTCATTTGCTTTGTCTTCTTCTTCTTTTACGGCATTCTTGGCATGCAGGTAAGGGGGACACATAGCTTTTATCTTTTTTTGGGGGGGGGCTCTGGCTAACACTTAGCCAGGCACTCACTGTTACCACTCAGACATGTACCTCTTGATGGAAATAACAGAGATGCCTTCAGGTAAAAATAAAACTACTCTCACTCTGTCTTTAGTTGTTTAAAGGGAAGTTCTTCTACTGTGTGGGTGAGGACTTAAGCAACATTGTCAACAAGTCTGACTGTCTGGCAGCCAACTACCAGTGGGAGCGGAAGGCGTACAACTTCGACAGCCTGCTGCAGGTATAGATTGACATTCAGTGATCCCTGAAAGGAAATGGAAAAAGGATGTAAGTTAGCACTAATGCCATCTGGAAATACAGTCAAACTGGAACTTCATCTATAAACCAACCCACCAGTCTGTTTAGAAATGAGACACCTCCCTGAAGAGACGTTTCATGCATCTATGTCATGTGGGTCCCTGACTGAAACGCCCTTTTCAGAGCCCAGCAGCAGGTTCTGAGAATCTGATCAATTCTTGCAATCCATAGTTGACCAAATTTGACCCATTTTACACAAGCAACAAATCCTCGGGACATTCTGAGACTAAATGGGAATTTTTTTCAAAAATAATTTTTTTCAAAATTTATTTTATGGACAAGGACTTAACACATCTTCACAAGATCTGGCAACACATCTATCTCCTAGCAAATAAATGAACATATAAATTGAACCCAGATACGTAAGGTTCCTTAAATTTTACCATTAGCCATTTTACTTATATTCATAAAAGCATAGAACCCAAATTCAGATGTTTGTTTTTTGTTTGTTTGTTTTAATCAATCCACACTACATTTACAAGGCTTAGAACATAACTCTTTGCTATTTTGTACCTTTAGCACAGCTTGAAATGTGTCTTGTTGTCTTTCCAAGGGATTTTTGTCCAGTGATTGCGTTTTTCAGTATTTCCCTGAATACAATAATTACCTTTTGTATTACTTTATGATTGGATTATTTTTTATCAATATTTCCTCCAAAGTTAGTGTACGTTGACCAGTCAGTTATTTCTGTTTCCCATTTAGGCCATGTTTACCCTCTTTGTGATGTACACCAAGGATGGCTGGGTTAACATCATGTATGATGGACTGGATGCTGTAGGAGTTGACCAGCAGGTATTTTACAATTATCATGTGCAGAGATCAGTACAAACTGTCATCCAGTACTCATCACCATTAGAATCAGTCAATAAAAGGAAAGGAGACCATCTCTTGTGTCTCCAGTGCCTTTTCTGACTGCAAATACTTGGACCAGAAATTGCTGTTGGATTCTTTATTTTTTTAAAGAGGATCTATTGTTTAAAAAATGGTATAGGAGTCCAGTCAAAATTCTAACCTTGACTTGGATATCCCCTCCTCCATTACCTTACAGCCCATTAAGAACTACAACAAATGGATTCTGCCTTATTTCCTCTCCTTCATGGTGATGAGCTTCCTCTTGTTGGACATGTTCATTGGTGTAATAGTGGACACCTTTCACGATTGTCACCTGAACCAGAAACAAGAGGATGAAGAGTTGAGAAACGAAGAACATCTGATCGAAAGCCAGGGGACTGAAGGGGAGTCACCTGGTAAGGCCAAACAAACAGCTGCTTTACCTGAGCAGCAGGTGGTATTTTTTATGTCTATAGATAAGAGCATCCCTGAATGTGTCAAGTGTTGCATATTTCCTGTTTTTGCAGATTTAAATTTTTTGTCATTTACATGCTGACTTGTTTGTTTTAGAGTGTGAGCAAACGGCATCTTTTGACGGTTCCTGGATGTGGCAGCTTTTATATAAGATATGTACCAGTAGAGCCCTGGAATTCTCAGTGACTGTCATCCTTATCATCAATGTTTTGCTGATGGGGATTGAACATTATAACCAGCCAGAGGTAACACACACATGCACACACTCACCACTGACAGTTCAAAGTCTGACTTAACTTTAACCCTTTGACTTGGTTGTAACAATGATGCGTGTGTGTGTTATTTTAGGTCATAAACAAAGTCACTGACTACTCCAACTATGTGTTCATGATCATCATGATCACTGAGGTTCTGTTGAAACTTGTGGTGTTCGGTGTAATGAAGTTCATAAAAGACTGGTAATCCACTAGAATGAGTAGCGTTGCTGTTCTCTTGTCTTATGCTTTAAGTCCCTGACAATGTTTGTGTGTTTAGCTGGAACCTTCTGGACATCATCATCATCTTGCTTTTCGTCATTAGCTTTGTTCTCACCCAGTTAAGGATGACAAACATCATTTCTTTCAATCCCAGCATCCTGAGATTCTGTAAGATCCTCAGGCTCTCTCAAGGTACACACACTCACACACACAGGCACTGAACAATGAGAACTTTATTATTTATTATGAAGGTCTGTTTATGTGTGTGTGTGTGTGTATACATGTACATAAACATGAACATTTTCCACAACAACTCCTGTGTTTCTTGCTAGTGCTGAAGAACAAGATGATAAGAACCCTGATAAAAACCCTTAACACGACTCTGCATCAGGTAAAATACACTGTTTATAAAGGTTACATGGCTATTACGTGTAAACTCTTCTATCTTGTTCAGGAATTTGTATTTAAGCTGATGAATCCCAGCAAACGAGGACAGAAGAAATAAAGCAGATGCATCAAAACATGAAAATGTGATTTAAAGCCACAAACTCTGTCAAGAGCTTCAACATTTCTCTTGCATTTTTACTTTGGTATAGGATTTGTTCTCAATTTCAAAAGCAGCACCTCTTAGGTTTGTCTTGACTAATAACAACGTGTCTTTAACCACTCAGTTATGCCTGCATGATTAAAAAAATATTTCTGTTTTTAATCTTAAAAAAAGGACATTCACTGCTAGCTGTATGGATCACTTTACGGTTCTGGAAGAAGTTATCAACAATAATAAACAGAGTACCAAGAGGGGGGATTTGTTCATTCCACAGAAACACAATCCTTACAACTTATACCTTGTTGTAAAGGGGATTCATTTGGTTTGCTAGTGATGTATAATACAGCACCAGCTGCTGTTATTAAATAGGAGAAATAACTGAAAAAACATATATTTACCTGTTTTTCATGCTAAGTTTGTATTAATTTTAGCATCGGGAATGTGGAGTGTATTGCAAATTTTGAGCTGGCAGGTCTAGAAGTGGATGCATGAATGGAGTCCACTGACATATTTTCAGATGTTTCCAAAAGTAAATATCTGAATCTGCCTCAACTGACTTTAGGTCATAACTAGTTTGTGTTTGCAAATCTTCCACAGCTGCTCTGTGAGTGAGAGTAGTGATATTCAGAGAGAGAGACTACAGGAGTTACAGAAAAAGACAATTCATTAAATGTTTTAAAGACGTTGCAGTCTAAGCCACAAAAAACCACTTTGGTCTGCACCCATGGAGTGCAAACTATGGCTTAGATCCCATAAGACTTTGCCAAAACAAGCATATGGGTGTTTTGTGTCCTTCCAGGTCAAATGATTTCACTAACGTCAGACAGAACTGCCAACCATTGTACTCCGTGTTTAGTTTCACTCTGGCCTTGTCTCTTCTGTACTTAGGCTTATACAAGTTGCCCTGCATTTGCACAAATAATGAGATATTTTTATGTACTTTAGAACCAAGGTTTAAAAATGTTGCAGTCTTCCTTTAAGGTGCACAAAATACTTTGAAAATTTAGTTTCTGGGTTATGAGGTTTGGTAAGCAGAGAATTTAACATATGCTTTTGTTCCAGATTTGGAGTATCTTTCTTCTTTTCCTGTTCTTCTTGTTTGTGTACGCCGCGCTGGGAGTGGAGCTCTTTGGCAAGTTAGGTCAGCGACACTACTGACATGAAACAGCACAAAAATATGGACACGCTGCTGGATCCAGTGGCTGATTTCATATTTGCACTGACATTGTGGAGCAGAAGATGCATTACTCACAGAGAAAAATCAGCATCTGTATATCTGCTTTGCTTGTTTCTGTGTCGATCAGAGTGTTCTCCTGATTATCCGTGTCTGGGGTTACATCGGAACAGCAACTTTCAAAACTTCCCCATGGCTATGCTCACACTCTACAAAGTGTGCACGGGAGACAACTGGAGTGGGATTTTGAAAGTATGAATGCTCTCACACATGCATGCATGCAAACTCCCAGTATGATGGTTTATTTTGCTCATGACCCTGACCATCTACCGTACAGTATGTTGTTACTTAAAACGAACACTTCAACTGCAGCCATTATTTAAAATGAAATATTTACACAAATGTACAAATAATGAGATATTTTATGTATTTTAAACTGTATTAACAGTTTATGGACTGTGTTGTTTAAATCAAATTTTTAGTTGTGTGCTTCACATAAATACAGTTTTGGACGCTTGAGTGTCCTGTTTTGATTCAAACTTTTAAGTTTAGAAAGCTTTGTTAATGAACAAAACTTCACTCTGTACCTTGCAGGACACAATGAGGAAATGCCGGTCTGATGGCATCAAGTGTCAGAGCTTTCTCGTCTGGGTCTCTCCACTTTACTTTTCAACTTTTGTCATTTTGGCTCAGTTTGTGTTGGCAAATCTGATCATAGCATTGATCATGCAAGTCCTGCAAGACTGTGAGGAGGTATAACTGCAGTTCACACGGAAACACTTCAGGAACGGCTGTAAAGCTTTTAAGATTTTTAATCTGACACAGCTTCATGTTAAAAAAAAGAAGTTATTCTAATGGGCTTGAGGAGAAAGAGGTTTTGGTTAAATGTATAAGTGTAATGGATCAAGGTGAACCTATAAACCTTAACTTCATTTTCAAACATGCTGATGACAGAAGCCCATTTATGATTCCTTACATTGAAACTGAAATACAATGTAGACTGAAAAAAAAGCTTTAACTTCTATATTTCTCAGGAAGTTGAGACAGACCTGCTCGGCAAGAAATGTTTCTATCACCAGAGGACAATGCAGAGATCTCTACCTTGGGCCAACGTGATGATCAATCCACACCACCGGATTCAATCAGCCTGTAACAGTAAAATCTGTTCTTAAAATGGCAAATGTTGTATAACCACCTATGTTTTGTAAACTCATATAGCAAATGTTAAGTAATTCATTTCTTGCATGTTATCTATTTTTATTGGGATTTTGTTTCTTTGTTTTATCGCTGTTTCATAAATGAGACCGCCACACCTCTGTGTTTGAAAGTATTAATAGTTTAAATACTTGAAATGTACATAGTTTGGTTCATCATATTAACTTTAATATGATTTTTTAAGTAATGTGACTTGTTAATTTCTATGTTATCTTGCATGTTATCTATTTTTATTGGGATTTTGTTTCTTTGTTTTATCGCTGTTTCATAAATGAGACCGCCACACCTCCGTGTTTGAAAGTATTAATAGTTTAAATACTTGAAATGTACATAGTTTGGTTCATCATATTAACTTTAATATGATTTTTTAAGTAATGTGACTTGTTAATTTCTATGTTATCTTGCATGTTATCTATTTTTATTGGGATTTTGTTTCTTTGTTTTATTGCTGTTTCATAAATGAGACCGCCACACCTCCGTGTTTGAAAGTATTTATAGTTTAAATACTTGAAATGTACATAGTTTGTTCATCATATTAACTTTAATATGATTTTTTAAGTAATGTGACTTGTTAATTTCTATGTTATCTTGCATGTTATCTATTTTTATTGGGATTTTGTTTCTTTGTTTTATTGCTGTTTCATAAATGAGACCGCCACACCTCCGTGTTTGAAAGTATTAATAGTTTAAATACTTGAAATGTACATAGTTTGGTTCATCATATTAACTTTAATATGATTTTTTAAGTAATGTGACTTGTTTTAGATTAAAACTTTCAAGTTTGGAAAAGCTTTGTATTTGTTCTTTCTTCAGTTAATGACATCAGGTCTTAACTGAAACTTCATGAAAATTGTGACTGGCATTATATATTTAACCAAAATATTCATTCATTATCTACCGCTTGTCCATTACAGGTAAGCTGGAGCCTGTCCCTGTCATGGTTCTGTGTGTGTGTGTGTCTGAGTTTGCAGGTAGGGCTGAGCAGGTTGCCATGGGGACTGAGGGCGGAGTCTGGAGCCACAATTGACACCACCTGCAGCTCATCAGCAGGCTCGTTATCTGGCTCTACTCCCTGCTATTTAGGGTCAAGCAGGAGCTTCAGTCTTTGCCAGATTGTCATTCTTTGCAGCATGGTAATCAGGCTTCACCCTGTGATTTGCTTTGTTCTTAGAATTACTTATCTTGTCATCTCTATTCCTCAG
Organism: Melanotaenia boesemani; assembly: GCF_017639745.1. Taxonomy (NCBI): domain Eukaryota; kingdom Metazoa; phylum Chordata; class Actinopteri; order Atheriniformes; family Melanotaeniidae; genus Melanotaenia; species Melanotaenia boesemani. The sequence continues at coordinate 6,311,629 of NC_055682.1, read as the reverse complement.
CCTAAGACCTTGATCCCTCGGATAACCACAGCACCCAGGATAAGGACTATTCCTCTTACCAAGCCGACTACCTGCCTGCAGCCAAACTCATTTCACCACCACCAGAAACCATCTCCTGGCTTACTCCTCCACCGTCAGTCTTCCTCTGGAATACAGTAAGCCGCTGCCATAGCAGACATAACCCAGCACCCTCTCAGACCAACATTAATCCTCTGTCTTCTCATAGGAAGAGCTTCCCGGACCTGGACCCAACCACTAACATTTATTATAAATAAACATTATTTGCGTCTCCCTCCTTGTCTCACTGAGTGTTCTGCATTTGGTTCTGCTTCCTTGTACTGCGGTCTCCGACCGTGTCAATCCCAGCATTTAACAGGTGAGAGGTGAGAGGCAGGGTACACCCTGGACAGGTCACCCGTCCATCGCAGGACCAACATATGTAGGGACACACGTTCACACTCACTTCTAGGGAGAATTTAGAGTGACCAACTAGCCTAACATACACGTGTTTGGATGGTGGGAGGAAGCCAGACAGAACCCACAGCATACATGGGGAGAGCATGCAAACTCCACACAGAAAGGCCACCTCCCCAGCCGAGGCTTGAACCAGCGACCTTCTTGCTGTGAGGTAGCGGTGCTAACCACCACACCACCGTGCAACCAAAACTGTTCTTAAAAACAAAACAACATACAAACTGGGGGATAACTGGTGAGTATAAACATGCAAGGAAACATTTTACTTCAGCTACAGCATACACAAAATAAAGACAAAGACTGATTTTAAAAAGAAACTTGAACAAATGGTGTACTAAATATCTTATGTGGCTATCTGGTGACGCTGAATGCATTTTTAAATGTGCAATTCCTATGTGTTCATTCTTTGGTCTTAAAGAAATATCAAGTATACGCTTATGCCTCTGATAACTGGAAATACTTCAGCTCCATGCACATTTGCACTAATTTAACAGTACAGTCAAATAAAAATGTCTTTCTACCTATATTTCTGATTCTGTTGAAATGAGTGTTCCTGAATGGAGAAAATTTGGAGATTCTTTACTTTAATCCATAGTTGACTTAAAAACTAAGTTATAGCACACATTTATGTATTTGGTTATTTTAAAACTACACAATGTAAATGCTGAATCACCAGGATAAAAATTAAAACCCACGGGGCAGCTACCCAAGATGGCGGCCCGAGCAGTCAGCCTTCTTTAAGCTGTTGTACACAGATCCACAAAAGCTATAAAAACCTCGTTTTTGATCTGCTAAACTGACTTTCCACACTCATTTATACCTCTTAACCAATAATTTTCATCTTCGTAGTCTCTAAACGGACTTTCACAAAATTTACACATGCCACGGGAAAAACCGGTTGCCTTGGAGAAGCTAATTGCAGCCCCCAACAATCCTCCGTGGCGGTAACGGACCACGGAATATGCAGTGGAAGTGTCTACGCCTTCAGCCAAGAGAAAACCTGATTACACCCACCACCCCTCGGTGCCACCCAACAAGATGATAGTCTCAAACAAGGATTATACCGAGCTATCAGCTCTAACTGCAGCTACTGAGAAATTAACTGCGAAATTCGATGAGTTTGATGGGAAACTTTGAAAACAGTTTGGTGATTTCTGGCTGACCTAGCTAAGATCACTGAAGTTAACGCTGCAGATATAAAGACTACAAATCCAAACACAGCGATATGGAAAAGAAGGTTTGTGTTCTTCCTAATATCTACTTCCTGCTTTGTGGTCTGGGTGTCATCCTCGACAGCACTCTGTCTTTCACATCACATATCAGTAACATACTTGGTCAGCATATTTTCACCTTCGCAATATCAACCACCTCCGCTCCCTCCCTCACCCCTCACACCGCCGCCATACTCGTTCACAAGTCATGTCACCTCCCGTCTCGACTACTGTAACTCCCTTCTGTTCGGTTTTCCCCAAAAAACACTTTAGAAAATTTAACTGGTTCAGGATGCAGGCAGCCCGGTCATCACAAGAATCGCAATCCACCCATCACATCACCCCTGTCCTGCAGCAGCTCCACTGGCTCCCGTCACCCACCGCATCCAGTACAAAATCCTGCTGTTCACCTACAAGGCCATCCATCACCTCGCTCCTCCCTAACTTTTTCTGATCCCTCCATGTCTCCATACCAGTCCGTTCCCTCAGGTCCTCCTCCTCCATCCACCTCAATCGTCCCCCAGCCCGCCTTGTTACCATGGGGAGCCGAGCTTTCAGCTGCTCTGCTTCCTCATCTCTGCAACTCACTCCCCCCAGACCTCCGTAACTCTGATCTATACAACTGTTCAAATCCAAAACTCAAAACACATCTGTTTAAACTGGCATACTCACTGTAATATTTCACACTGCGTTTTATTATTGTTTTAATGCATCCTTTAATTTATGAGTGTATTTATTGATTTGTTTTATTCTTGTGTTTTATCCTGTAAGGTGACCTTGAGTGTCAAGACAAGGGCGCCCACAAATACATTTATTATTATTATTATTTATTATTATTATTGTTGTCTTTTCAACTTGCATTTATCTTTTCTTTTCTTATCTTTACCAGCAAAAAATGTAGGAACAAGGACTCCTGGTCACTTATAAATCACTGGAACACGTTTTTTCTTTTAGATTAATTTAGCTGATTGCCATTGGAGAACTAGTGGAATGATGTCTCTTAACCCTGCAGTATCAGTGAGCTGTACTGAGTGTGAGCAACTTTCTTTGAGGATAACACAGCTGGAGAAGAGGATTGAAACACTGCAAGGCATTTGTGTGAATGAAGAATTTATTGACCCTATTGCAGCTTCTGTACTGAGTTGTCAAATGGTTTAAGTCAAATCTTCATACGCGAAGGGATGTCGGATGTGGAGCCTCCCACTACAGACCTGGCGGACGGTCAGACTGATCTCTCCTACTGGAACAGTGTTGGTGCCAGACCAAAGTCATCAACCCCAGCCAGAACCTGGTCTGATGTTGTTTGTCGCAGATGTAAATCCAACAGGAAATTTAAAGTCTCAATGCATAATAAATATGATATGTTGACTCATTAAAATGAATGATGATGAATGTAATGCAAGGATCTATAAAAAGTCAAGAAAACCAGGAGGAGAGGCCAAAATTCCACAAACAGGAGGACTAGAGAAGCTCTTGGCACCTCCACACAAAAGAAATGGACACAAATCTGATTGGGGACTCTATAACACAGCATGTGAGAATGGCAAAGTCGGAAAATCTAACATTTTTTGATACATCAGTCAGGGAACTAATAGAGATCTTGCCGACCATTCTGTCTTCACATCCAGATGGTATGAAGATTATTGTCCACATGGTGTCTTTTGATATTCAGAGGTGGAAAACTGGCTCCGAGATCCTGCTGTTGGAGAGACTGTGTCAGTTTGGAGCTCCATGTTTACATTTCAGGACCCATTCCTACAGCGGGTAAAGGAATTGAACTTTTCAGTAGACTTCTTGGCCTGAACACATGGTTATCAAACGCATGTATCGCCCATGGGATAAAGTTCATTGACAACTTTAGTATCTTTTGGAACTGTAAGGAGCGACTCAGACCTGATGGTGTCCATCCAAATCTAACTGGGTGCAGATTACTTGGTGCACACTTGCATCATGCTGTTGAGACGCAAACCCAAACATGAATGTACAGATAAGAGCAAAGGACACAGCAGAGGCGATCAACTCCCAGCTCTCTTCCCTCACCAAGGACTTCAAAGGATGTCTCTATCCCGGTCTGAACCCCAGCGACCACCATCTACCAAGAAACACAGGGCTCCCCCTCCTCATCCTCCTCATCCTCCTCTTAGATCATCTGTCCTGGCACGGGAGGATGTGCAGGAGGTTCACAGAGCAGCAGCAGAATTCACAACAAAGATGACATGCCATGATGCATTCAGGGTCCTTGCTGTAGTTTTGCTACTACTGACAGCTGTTCTGAGATCAAGCCTGGACCCAGTGGGATTCCTGTGTTAGTTAAAAAATAAGGAATCGAACACGATCAGCTTGTGGGGTGAATTGATCTAATCTGTTAACTGTACCTTGTAGAACTCAGAATACAACAGAGACCAGTGTAAACTTCATAAAGCTGCTGTACTTAATGTTAGATCTCTGTCCAACAAGTCACTGTTAGTTAATGACTTCATCATTTCTCACAGTTTAGATTTTCTTATTCTGACAGAAACATGGTTAACAGAAGACACAAGTGCTACAGTTCTTAATGAAACAGCACCCCTTCATTTTAGTTTTATGAATAAATGTCGAAACGAGAGGAAAGGGGGAGGAGAAGCTGCCTTATTTAAAGACTCATTCCAGTGTAAAGAGATTTAATTTGCTGATTTTACTTCTTTTGAATATCTTAGTTTTATTTTAAGGGGTGCTTCTAAAATCCTATCTCTAATCATCTACGGACGTCCAGAACATTGTGCAAATTTTATTGAGGAATTTTTGGAGTTATTGTCGGTTATCTTTACTGGTTTTAACCATTTTATCTTAAATGGGGATTTTAACATTCACATAGATAACATGATGGATGGAAATGTCAAGGAATTTCCTTCAATATTGGACATGTTTGGTTTATGGTAACATGTATAAGAACTGACCCACATTCGAGGTCACATTCTGGACCTGGTTACTATCCTCCTATACAGATAAGCCCAGAGCTCCTTTCCATGGAGAAACGACCAATTTGCCAACTTTTTAGCCAAAAAATTATTGACTTATTGACTTTTTAAATGAAAGTGGAAATCTTGATAAATTTCAGTCCGGCTTCCGACCTCATCACAGCACTGAAACAGCTCTGGTCAAAGTGTTAAATGACATTAGGTTGAATACTGATTCTGGTCAAGTATCAGTCCTGGTTCTGCTGGATCTCAGTGCTGCGTTTGATACTGTAGATCACAGAATCCTGTTGCACAGGCTGGAAAACTGGAAATTAAGAAGGCTGGAGTTATTTTGTTACGATCGGCAGCTATGAATCCGAACGAGTGGCCATGACTTGTGGCGTCCCCCAGGGGTCAGTCCTTTACAGGTATGACTTGAATATGTTAATGCCATGAACCCGTTGAAAAATGTGTGTTAAAATGAGTTGTAGTTGTGGAGTGAATGTTAAGAGTGTTCTGTAGAATATTTATTCTCATTTTGCACAGTTTTATTAGCCATTAGCAGCTAGCTCAACCACGTTTCTCCTAGCTACATCAAGCACACGATGCGCTGTTGTTGTGCAGTCCTGCAAGATACAAATGGTGTGTGTCTGCTCTTATAAATGTATTTAATTAAAAAATGAGAGACATGATTAACTCACTATTAGTCTATGTTAACCTGCAGACATATGAACATGTTGTATGTAATATTATTGACATTTTATTTCTCAGTTTGGAGTGAGTTTTGTGTTTTGTTATGTTATCTATCAGCTCTGTTTGGGTTTACTGCTAAAAAAAATAGCACCATATGAGAAGCGATTAGCTTGCTTATTGGGGAAATGGATTTTATTTCATGAGAACAGACACTGAAGTCAAAATGCTCATAACGGTTGTTGTAACCCTTCTTTCTTCAGGTGGGTAGCGTGGGCTCCAGTCTCAGAAGGCTGTGGATTAAAGCGGGCTACATTGGAGGTGTTTATATATTTCTTTATTAAAGCCAACTCGGCAGAACAGCAGGACCCAACCAGCCTCGTGTCGCTAACTTCCCGGCAACAACTTCCGGTCCCCCCCTCTCTCTCTCCCCCCCTGAAAACAAGGGGTGGGTAGGAACCAAAAACATACAAATAATAATCACGGTCCTACAACCAATAACCAAGATTACAGTTGTTATTGTTTGTTATAAGAATATTTGTTTAGCTGTGAACAATCCTAAAATGAAAATAAATTCACGCTAAAGCTGCTGCAGATGAAGCATCGCGTCTTCAGTGTCCTTCCTTAAATCTCCCATTACAGCCATTACAGAGTGGAGTCCAGCCTGGTACCAGAGCAGTGTTGTCAACTCCTCAGTAAGGAAAGTAGCTAAATGACGTCATAGCCTAATTTGCATAATTGGCAATTTGCATGTAACGTAATGGCCATTGTTAAGAAATAAATAACATCGTGAAGAGACAAAAGGTGAGTGAAAAACACCCTAAATATGTTTAGAACTACAAATAAATTTTTTCTGTTGATTCTTGGTTTGTTTTTTGGTTTTGTTTTGTATTTTTATCATTGAAATAGGCCATCACTTTTAAAAATAAGCTTTGATAACTTGTAGAGATCCCCACTGCGTAAATCAATTTTGTCCTTTATTGTTAAATGTTAGAATATTAAATTTAACCTGTTATGTTGCATGGAATTGCTCTGTATCTAACCCTCCTCCTTTATCCGGGCTTGGGACCGGCAAAGTGACACAAAAGAGACACTTTGGCAGAGTTACTTAGGTTTTTTTTTTTTCTTTAGTTTTCTTACTTTTAGTTTAGTTTCTGACCTTATGCTCTACTTAGAAGCCTACAACGAGTCACAGTAAAACATGAACATTTTTTGTCAGAAATATAACATTCTTAACTATTTTTGGGATAGACGGTTTTAACTTGACAACATTAAGAACCTAAATGGACCAAACAGAAACAACAGGAATGACTGTGGCAATGTGTGAAAAGGAAGGTAACTGGTCTGGCTGTAATTCAGGGTCATTGTTATTTATTTATTTATTTTTTTGTTTTGTTTTGTTTTGTTTTCAGAACCCGCTGCTGTGCTGACTAACAGAAAGAGTAGGTCATCTTCATTTTGGTCAAGGCTTTCTATGCCAGGTTCAGCAACTGAGGGAGCGGTTTTAAATGAGTAAGCAGCTGATGTTCCAAAAAGCTGCAAAAGATCATCAGACAGCTTGTACTCATAGCAAGCCTCACCAGACAACTTAAGACCATATCAAACATACAGGCCAGAGTTAAGGGTCTGCAAAGACATTCGACTTCTAAATGTGCTTTTTACCACATTCATCTGGCTGAATAATCTCTCAACTTCAGCATTTGAGTGTGGCAAGGACAACACAGACACAGCAGCCATGGCAAGTTCCTGAAATGGGTTGATATCAGCTGCATCCCTGAACTTCCAAATTTCACTCCAGAAGCCTAGTGTGTTTTTTGTTTCATTCCACTTACTGAGATGGATGGCACGCCACTGCTGGACATCTTGTCTATCTCTACAGGAGAGTAGCCAATGAGATTGGCTGTTTTTTCTATTTGTCCCAGGCTCTTATTGTGATTATTGTAGAGTTTCCTCTACATTGAAAACTGACATGTACTGCAATGCTTCGATGTTGTCCGGCAGTCTCACCCTCAACTCGTTAGTGAGGAAGATGGTGAAGGGTACACACCACTTTCGAACATTATTCTTCTCCTCAGGTGCAAGGTGGAGCTCAGCTGCCTTTGACTCAAAACGGTAACCAAGGTACGGCTTAGGGACTGATGTATCCATCAACTGGCTCTTTGAGTACATCAGTATTTGCCATTGGATTCAGCACCCTGCTTCTTACAGACTTTATCAGGCTAACCAAGCTGTCAAGAAGTTTAAGAGGATCTACCTGCTCGCCCTCAAAAGCCTTGAAGGTCAACTGTACCTCACCAAGCACTGACTTCAAAAAGTCAGATACAAAGATGTTTTGAGGATCACTGTACATGGAGTATAAAACTTCAGCCATGTAAACAGTGTTCACTGGACTTGGTGAATGTGAAATGCAGTTTTAAGCGCCTCCCACTAGGTCTAAAAATGCTGTGAAACTGCTGGTTCAATAGAGGAGCCAACGTGTGGCACACATCTTGGTTATCTGTAAGGGTTTCTCCCCACAGTTGATGGTCCTCATATATGGCTTTGTAGGCCTCCCCTGCGCTTTGGAGACACTGAAAACCAGTTTATAAGTCTCCCGTACCAAGTTACTCCACACTACGGGGGATGGTGTCCATTGGAAGCATGTCTTACAGCAAGCTGCAGAGAGTGACACACACAGCGGATAAGAACCAGATCTTTGAGGCCATACTCCTCCTTTCAGCACTGTATGGACCCCATTTTTTTAATCCCCGTCATGACCGAGGCATTATCAGTCCCTATCCCCAGGAGTGTCTCTTTTTTTAAGACAAACCACTTCTCCAGGAAAGCAAACAACAGCTCGGGCTATAGATCTGGCATCCCTCCCTTCCAACTCAACAAGCCCCAGAAATGTTGAGACAATTGTGTGTTGGTGTCACTAAAAGTACCTTATCAACAATCCCCAGGTACTTAGAAATGCTTACATCTGTGGACTCATCGAGGAGGAGGCTGAAACGCTGGTCACTCACATCTGCGACCAACCTTTTCAGAAAGCATGGTGCTAGAACACCATTAATCATTTCTGTGCACATTGTCCTGTGCATTGAAGTGAGTAGCAGCAGTGGAGTCTGAGAAAGCAGCTTTACATGCTTCCCAATGTGGTCACGTGCCAGCATGGAACAGTCTGCTTCCCTCATGCGGTTCATTGCAATCGCTGGTACAAGTAAACCATATTGAACAAATATACATTGCTGTTATTTTGCCATGACAATCAAATTGGAAGAGAATATTGCAAAAACAAGATATGCTGAATAAAATACAAATAAAGTTGTGAACAAAAAAAATAGGCTACTGCTATTTTTCGAGGCAAAGGCACATGTCGAGGTAAAGCAATTGTGTCTCAAACAAGATAAAACCTTAATTTGACTTCATCAAACTAACATGAAACAAGCTATATGTTTTAAACAATGTAATTACAAAGAAGACATTCATATTATTCACCATTACCTGAATTAGGGTAGAAAGAATCACGAGAGTGATTAATACTGCTTCCCTCATGCGGTGGGTTTATTGCAATGAGGAAACAGCGCTGCAATTCCCCCTAGTGGTAGGTGAACCGATTGATCCCAGAGCAACAGGATTTAAGGCCTTTTAGCTGCTCACCGTGCAAATGTTACACTCTGCAGCAACTCTAGCGTGAATTTATTTTCATTTTAGGATTGTTCACAGCTAAACAAATATTCTTATAACAAACAATAACAACTGTAATCTTGGTTATTGGTTGTAGGACCGTGATTATTATTTGTATGTTTTTTGGTTCCTACCCACCCCTTGTTTTTCAGGGGGGGGGGAGAGAGGGGGGACCGGAAGTTGTTGCCGGGAAGTTAGCGACACGAGGCTGGTTGGGTCCTGCTGTTCTGCCGAGTTGGCTTTAATAAAGAAATATATAAACACCTCCAATGTAGCCCGCTTTAATCCACAGCCTTCTGAGACTGGAAGCCCACGCTACCCACCTGAAGAAAGAAGGGTTACAAACAACCATTATGAGCATTTTGACTTCAGTGTCTGTTCTCATGAAATAAAATCCATTTCCCCAATAAGCAAGCTAATCTCTTCTCATATGGTGCTATTTTTTTAAGCAGTAAACCCAAACAGAGCTGATAGATAACATAACAAAACACAAAACTCACTCCAAACTGAGAAATAAAATGTCAATAATATTACATACAACATGTTCATATGTCTGCAGGTTAACATAGACTAATAGTGAGTTAATCATGTCTCTCATTTTTTAATTAAATACATTTATAAGAGCAGGACACACACCATTTGTATCTTGCAGGACTGCACAACAACAGCGCATCGTGTGCTTGATGTAGCTAGGAGAAACGTGGTTGAGCTAGCTGCTAATGGCTAATAAAACTGTGCAAAATGAGAATAAATATTCTACAGAACACTCTTAACATTCACTCCACAACTACAACTCATTTTAACACACATTTTTCAAACGGGTTCATGGCATTAACATATTCAAGTCATACCTGTAAAGGACTGACCCCTGGGGGACGCCACAAGTCATGGCCACTCGTTCGGATTCATAGCTGCCGATCGTAACAAAATAACTCCAGCCTTCTTAATTTCCAGTTTTCCAGCCTATGCAACAGGATTCTGTGATCTACAGTATCAAACGCAGCACTGAGATCCAGCAGAACCAGGACTGATACTTGACCAGAATCAGTATTCAACCTAATGTCATTTAACACTTTGACCAGAGCTGTTTCAGTGCTGTGATGAGGTCGGAAGCCGGACTGAAATTTATCAAGATTTCCACTTTCATTTAAAAAGTCAATAAGTCAATAATTTTTTGGCTAAAAAGTTGGCAAATTGGTTGCGTTTCTCCATGGAAAGGAGCTCTGGGCTTATCTGTATAGGAGGATAGTAACCAGGTCCAGAATGTGACCTCGAATGTGGGTCAGTTCTTATACATGTTACCATAAACCAAACATGTCCAATATTGAAGGAAATTCCTTGACATTTCCATCCATCATGTTATCTATGTGAATGTTAAAATCCCCATTTAAGATAAAATGGTTAAAACCAGTAAAGATAACCGACAATAACTCCAAAAATTCCTCAATAAAATTTACACAATGTCCTGGACGTCCGTAGATGATTAGAGATAGGATTTTAGAAGCACCCCTTAAAATAAAACTAAGATATTCAAAAGAAGTAAAATCAGCAAATGAAATCTCTTTACACTGGAATGAGTCTTTAAATAAGGCAGCTTCTCCTCCCCCTTTCCTCCTGTTTCGACATTTATTCATAAAACTAAAATGAGGGGGTGCTGTTTCATTAAGAACTGTAGCACTTGTGTCTTCTGTTAACCATGTTTCTGTCAGAATAAGAAAATCTAAACTGTGAGAAATGATGAAGTCATTAACTAACAGTGACTTGTTGGACAGAGATCTAACATTAAGTACAGCAGCTTTATGAAGTTTACACTGGTCTCTGTTGTATTCTGAGTTCTACAAGGTACAGTTAACAGATTAGATCAGTTCATCCCACAAGCTGACCGTGTTCGATTCCTTATTTTTTAACTAACACAGGAATCCCACTGGGTCCAGGCTTGATCTCAGAACAGCTGTCAGTAGTAGCAAAACTACAGCAAGGACCCTGAATGCATCATGGCATGTCATCTTTGTTGTGAATTCTGCTGCTGCTCTGTGAACCTCCTGCACATCCTCCCGTGCCAGGACAGATGATCTAAGAGGAGGATGAGGAGGGGGAGCCCTGTGTTTCTTGGTAGATGGTGGTCGCTGGGGTTCAGACCGGGATAGAGACATCCTTTGAAGTCCTTGGTGAGGGAAGAGAGCTGGGAGTTGATCGCCTCTGCTGTGTCCTTTGCTCTTATCTGTACATTCATGTTTGGGTTTGCGTCTCAACAGCATGATGCAAGTGTGCACCAAGTAATCTGCACCCAGTTAGATTTGGATGGACACCATCAGGTCTGAGTCGCTCCTTACAGTTCCAAAAGATACTAAAGTTGTCAATGACCTTTATCCCATGGGCGATACATGCGTTTGATAACCATGTGTTCAGGCCAAGAAGTCTACTGAAAAGTTCAATTCCTTTACCCGCTGTAGGAATGGGTCCTGAAATGTAAACATGGAGCTCCAAACTGACACAGTCTCTCCAACAGCAGGATCTCGGAGCCAGTTTTCCACCTCTGAATATCAAAAGACACCATGTGGACAATAATCTTCATACCATCTGGATGTGAAGACAGAATGGTCGGCAAGATCTCTATCAGTTCCCTGACTGATGTATCAAAAAATGTTAGATTTTCCGACTTTGCCATTCTCACATGCTGTGTTATAGAGTCCCCAATCAGATTTGTGTCCATTTCTTTTGTGTGGAGGTGCCAAGAGCTTCTCTAGTCCTCCTGTTTGTGGAATTTTGGCCTCTCCTCCTGGTTTTCTTGACTTTTTATAGATCCTTGCATTACATTCATCATCATTCATTTTAATGAGTCAACATATCATATTTATTATGCATTGAGACTTTAAATTTCCTGTTGGAGTTACATCTGCGACAAACAACATCAGACCAGGTTCTGGCTGGGGTTGATGACTTTGGTCTGGCACCAACACTGTTACAGTAGGAGAGATCAGTCTGACCGTCCGCCAGGTCTGTAGTGGGAGGCTCCACATCCGACATCCCTTCGCGTATGAAGATTTGACTTAAACCATTTGACAACTCAGTACAGAAGCTGCAATAGGGTCAATAAATTCTTCATTCACACAAATGCCTTGCAGTGTTTCAATCCTCTTCTCCAGCTGTGTTATCCTCAAAGAAAGTTGCTCACACTCAGTACAGCTCACTGATACTGCAGGGTTAAGAGACATCATTCCACTAGTTCTCCAATGGCAATCAGCTAAATTAATCTAAAAGAAAAAACGTGTTCCAGTGATTTATAAGTGACCAGGAGTCCTTGTTCCTACATTTTTTGCTGGTAAAGATAAGAAAAGAAAAGATAAATGCAAGTTGAAAAGACAACAATAATAATAATAATAATAATAATAATAAATGGTATTTGTGGGCGCCTTTCTTGACACTCAAGGTCACCTTACAGGATAAAACACAAGAATAAAACAAATCAATAAATACACTCATAAATTAAAGGATGCATAAAACAATAATAAAAAGCAGTGTGAAATATTACAGTGAGTATGCCAGATTAAACAGATGTGTTTTGAGTTTGGATTTGAACAGTTGTATAGAATCAGAGTTACGGAGGTCTGGGGGGAGTGAGTTGCAGAGATGAGGAGCAGAGCAGCTGAAAGCTCGGCTCCCCATGGTAACAAGGCGGGCTGGGGGGACGGTGAGGTGGTTGGAGGAGGAGGATCTGAGGGAACGGACTGGTATGGAGACATGGAGGAGATCAGAAAGTTAGGGAGGAGCGAGGTGATGGATGGCCTTGTAGGTGAACAGCAGGATTTTGTACTGGATGCGGTGGGTGACGGAGAGCCAGTGGAGCTGCTGCAGGACAGGGGTGATGTGATGGGTGGATGCGATTCTTGTGATGACCCGGGCTGCTGCATCCTGAACCAGTTGAATTTTCTGAAGTGTTTTTTGGGGAAAACCGAACAGAAGGGAGTTACAGTAGTCGAGACGGGAGGTGACCTGACTGTGAACTAGTATGGCGGCGGTGTGAGGGGTGAGGGAGGGGCGGAGGTGGTTGATATTGCGAAGGTGAAAATATGCTGACCAAGTTATGTTACTGATATGTGATGTGAAAGACAGAGTGCTGTCGAGGATGACACCCAGACCACAAAGCAGGAAGTAGATATTAGGAAGAACGCAAACCTTCTTTTCCATATCGCTGTGTTTGGATTTGTAGTCTTTTATATCGGCAGCGTTAACTTCAGTGATCTTAGCTAGGTCAGCCAGAAATCACCGAACTGTTTCAAAGTTTCCCATCAAACTCATCGAATTTCGCAGTTAATTTCTCAGTAGCTGCAGTTAGAGCTGATAGCTCGGTATCATCCTTGTTTGAGACTATCATCTTGTTGGGTGGCACCGAGGGTTTGGTGGGTGTAATCAGGGTTTTCCTCTTGGCTGAAGGCGTAGACACTTCCATTGCATATCCGTGGTCCGTTACCGCCACTGGAGGATTGTTGGGGGCTGCAATTAGCTTCTCCAAGGCAACCGGTTTTTCCCGTGGCATGTGTAAATTTTGTGAAAAGTCCGTTTTAGAGACTACCGAAGATGAAAATTATTGTTAAGAGGTATAAATGAGTGTGAAAGTCAGTTTAGCAGATCAAAAACGAGGTTTTTATAGCTTTTGTGGGATCTGTGTACAACAGCTTAAAGAAGGCTGACTGCTCGGGCCGCCATCTTGGGTAGCTGCCACGTGGGTTTTAATTTTTATCCTGGTGATTCAGCATTTACATTGTGTAGTTTTAAAATAACCAAATACATAAATGTGTGCATAACTTAGTTTTTAAGTCAACTATGGATTAAAGTAAAGAATCTCCAAATTTTCTCCATTCAGGAAGCACTCATTTCAACAGAATCAGAAATATAGGTAGAAAGACATTTTTTATTTGACTGTACTGTTAAATTAGTGCAAATGTGCATGGAGCTGAAGTATTTCCAGTTATCAGAGGCATAAGCGTATACTTGATATTTCTTTAAGACCAAAGAATGAACACATAGGAATTGCACATTTAAAATGCATTCAGCGTCACCAGATAGCCACATAAGATATTTAGTACACCATTTGTTCAAGTTTCTTTTTAAAATCAGTCTTTGTCTTTATTTTGTGTATGCTGTAGCTGAAGTAAAATGTTTTCCTTGCATGTTTATACTCACCAGTTATCCCCCAGTTTGTATGTTGTTTTGTTTTAAGAAACAATTTTGGTTGCACGGTGGTGTGGTGGTTAGCACCGCTACCTCACAGCAAGAAGGTCGCTGGTTCAAGCCTCGGCTGGGGGGAGGTGGCCTTTCTGTGTGGAGTTTGCATGTTCTCCCCATGTATGCGTGGGTTCTGTCTGGCTTCCTCCCACCATCCAAACACGTGTATGTTAGGCTAGTTGGTCACTCTAAATTCTCCCTAGAAGTGAGTGTGATCGTGTTTCCCTACCTACATGTGTTGGTCCTGCGATGGACTGGTGACCTGTCCAGGGTGTACCCTGCCTCTCACTTGTTAAATGCTGGGATTGACACGGTCGGAGACCGCAGTACAAGGAAGCAGAACCAAATGCAGAACACTCAGTGAGACAAGGAGGGAGACGCAAATAATGTTTATTTATAATAAATGTTAGTGGTTGGGTCCAGGTCCGGGAAGCTCTTCCTATGAGAAGACAGAGGATTAATGTTGGTCTGAGAGGGTGCTGGGTTATGTCTGCTATGGCAGCGGCTTACTGTATTCCAGA